>NW_027114089.1:30901-55904 GCF_000696795.3 Halyomorpha halys
TAATGATAAAATAATATATACAATATTTACAGAATCGACCTGAGGATCTCTGAGCCCACTCTATCCCCCACGTGTGAGGGGTAGAGCAGAGCTCAAAAGATCCCAGCGCATCCCTCTCGCCGCATCACTGGTAATGAGCCAGTGGAGGCTGAGCAAGTGCGCTAAAGCCGCAAACACTCAACTAATATTTTATGACTTTAAAAATAAATGCCAATTCTATTATTTTTTTTTTTTTTACCATTCCTTAGGATCGATATATAAAGTTTTATCCAAAACTGTTAAGGTGTAATGTGGAGTATGAGCATTAATAAAAAAAATTTCGTTGGGCCAGGATCCCAAAGTGCTTGTGAAAGTTGCGGGTTCGATTCCCAACAGGTTCATTCAATATTTCCGAAAAGACTTCACGAAATGAATTTTTGAATTCCCGGTCATAGGTCCACAGTGAAGGACTTGAAACAAAATAAATAAGAAAATGTTTTTTTTACGGAAATTGAAACTGTTTCGAGTTTTGAGCCACCCATTATTTAGGGAATCGGTGAAGGTTTCTTTTTTAATGCAAGATGAGCTAAAAATTTAGATTAATGATTGATATATTTGAGTATGAACTTGATCCTCCGATTTGGAAACAAACCTTGGAATGTCATGGAAAGAAGCTTAAACAGCTTCTTCACTCTTCATAATTTTCTGCAGACGGTAGCGAGAATCGGTTCGTGATACTACCACGTGGTTACTCACCATCTAAAATTCAGACCACTCTGGCGTTTTTGAGCTAAATATTTTTCGACAAAATGCTGCTACACGGTTGGCCTTTTCTCTTTCATAAAATATTGAGCCATGTATTATCGAGGCTACCGTACCAACCCCTGTTCGATATAAATTCACAAGTTATATAACATCACCCCATCGAGGTGTAGACGGGTTGTATAACCTCATTATGTGCACTTAGAAGTATTTGGTTGTTATTCATTTTAAATTTCAAATTAACTTGTAATCGGTTATCATTTAACCAATAATTACAAGAAACACTTTCATTATTAAAAACAAAATAAATAAATAGGATAAGATTCGTTTTCTAAAATTTTAAATTAAAGTACATGTAATCCTTACATGTTTCACTAATGAACTGATTAGTAAATAACTATAATTAACTTTATAGGTATATAGGTAGGTAGTAGACATATTAGTACTAAAACTTGCGATTTATGTCTAATTCTTCTAATTATTTATTATTAGATAATACATACTAAATAATGATTGATTAGTGAAAACTTGTTGAAGTTGTTATTGTAGTTACTAATCACTCTATTTGCTACAACAAAATCATGACTCATAATTAATGATTTTTCAGTTGATGTATTTAGAGTTTTAAATGCAGTATAAGACAAACTAAAATAAAAAATTGTAGGTTTATAGTTCCAGGGTCCAAATACAAATGAGGCTGAATCAGGCCTAGACAAAGATTTATTTTTTTGGTTATAGGTTACTATTCACTCACCTTGAGGAATAAAAATTGAAGAAACAGGTAGGAATAAAAATTGAAATGATAAGAAAAGTATATTTTTTTAATATGAAATAGATATTTAATAAAATGAGATTGAAATAAACCATCAGTGTTGTTAAAGAAGCATTTAGGTTACACAAAACATTGTTTTTAAGTGAAAAGTATTTGGCCTGTATTAGACGAAAGATAAAACGCACTCCCTACTAATTGTTTATAAAATAGTATAAAAATGACCTAAACTATCATTCACCGGAAAATGCTGTCACAATTTTAGTATGACATATTCTTGGGAAAGTTTCCATAGAGTCATAAAGATTTCCTATAATATCCCACTCTTCTTTTTGGACTCTACCTTCTAGAATATCCCGCTCCTCCTTCTGGACCCCATTTCCTAGAATATCCCGCTCACCTTCTGGACCCCATTTCCTAGAATATCCCGCTCCTCCTTCTGGACCCCATTTCCTAGAATATCCTGCTCCACCTTCTGGACCCCATCTCCTAGAATATCCCGCTCCTCCTTCTGGACCCCATTTCCTAGAATATCCCGCTCCACCTTCTGGACCCCATTTCCTAGAATATCCCGCTCCACCTTCTGGACCCCATTTCCTAGAATATCCCGCTCCTCCTTCTGGACCCCATTTCCTAGAATATCCCACTCTTCCTTGTGGACCCCACCTTCTAGAATATCACACTCTTCCTTCTAGGCCCCACCTTATAGAATATCCCACTCTTCCTTTTGGAACCCACCTTATAGAATATCCCACTCTTCCTTTTGGAACCCGCCTTCTAGAATATCCCATTTTTACCTTTAACCGCATGTTCTAGAATTTCCCAAAATTCCTTCTGGACCCCACCTTCTTTTTCTTTTACTCAAATTTCGTTGGGTTTTTCTTTCTTGCCCCACCATTGTCCAGTAAATCTACAAAATTATTTATATCTTCAAATTTCGATTCTTCTCTGCATACATCACTGATTATTTCACATTCTCACTTCTATTATCCCATCTCTCCTTCTTTCATTTTATACCACCCTGCTATGGCCATATTTATTATTTTCAAGCTATTAGTAGCCAAAAATAGATTT
Organism: Halyomorpha halys; assembly: GCF_000696795.3. NCBI lineage: Eukaryota > Metazoa > Arthropoda > Insecta > Hemiptera > Pentatomidae > Halyomorpha > Halyomorpha halys. The sequence continues at coordinate 33,486 of NW_027114089.1, forward strand.
ACTTTTATTATTAAATATAATTTTATATGATTAATTCATTAATGGACTTAATAATTATAAGTATATATGTCATCAATGATTATTAAGTCTACTGTTTTTGAGTTCGTTAATACGCGAGTCTTACTAATTTGTTTTTTTTTACCTTTTCATACTGAACACACTGGAATTGCATTCAAAATGACTCTTTACGAATAGATTGGGACAAACTATACAAATGATCTTTATGCCCGAAGTTATAAATAATTAATCCTATCTCATTTCGAGTTAATTGAAACGGGATTTTCAGGGACTCACATTGGCATCAGAGCGAGGAGATGAGAAAGGATAAAAGGGATTGCTACACAATTGCTGTTCGACAATGGAGAAAGGCAGCCATCAGTTACAATCAGGAACGGCTCATCACAGTCTTTTGGATCCCAAGGATAGATGTTATATCGATTTCGAGACAATTTGGCTTCTGTAGTTTGCCACGTGCTCAGACTTCTGAGGGCAATGTTTAGAACAGTGTAATGTCTATAATTTGAATCGAAAATTAGTGTCACGTTATAGAATCGATTTTTCACATTTTTTGATTTCACCAAAAGCGGCTTTTGAAGCCACTTTTCATCCATTATCTTAATTTGATAAATGTATACTAATTAAATTCCAAACTCACCTTCCTCTCCTTAATTACTTTTTTTTTATTCTTACAGCCTGACATCAGGAATAGATTATTAAATTAAATTTCTGTGAATGTATTACAATAGTATAAAAATAATCAAGTAAGTTATTATTAGCAGTAGTAATTCCTACCTAATGCAACGGTAACTTTGTTTAACTTACCTGGTGTGTGCAGTGTTAAATAAAATCTTTTTTATTTTTTGTCTTCACCTATTAGCTGATCTACTTATCTTCGATCAATTTCACCTCTACTATCTTCATCAATTCACCTACCTAACTTCTATTTTTTCTATCTTTATATCAATTTTCTCAAAAGCAAGTATCATCATATCTTTCAGTTTCAATAATTTACATCATAATATGAATAGCACGGTAGAAGGTACTGATTAGAGATTATTTTATTTTTATTATTATTTTATTTGTTTATTTTTCATGCACATTAGTTTATTTTCATTTTCTTTATCCTTCTGTTTGTATATATTTTAAGAGAGATTTTATGTATTTGTATGTACTTTTGTTTTCTTTCATTTATTTATTTATTTTTTTCTTATTTTATTATGAATGTGACCATTCATCACTATTACCTATTGACCACTATTGTGTGGCAGATTGTAATATTTATCAATAAATAAAGCTTTTTGAATTAAAAAAAAAATTATATTTATATCAACTTTTAATTAATAGAAGTATTTTTATAATTCATTACTAAGGGGATACCCTGTCTACCTAACGGCGGACAACTCAAATTTTAGGTTTTACAACTGTTCATTTAATTACACTAATCGTTGCTCAAACTGTATAACTGTAATTTACATGTATTATGTACTCCATGTAGAAGATAAGTAATCAATATTTATAAACACATGAGAATATATTATAAAAAAGGATGGTTATAACACTGTAAATCCGGTTAAAGTCTGGATGATTTAATGTAGATAATTGAATTGAACAGCAAAACAATTTTTCAAACAATTAAAAATAAAAAAAGATTTTTTTTTTTGAAAATGCGTTCTTCATCGGTTAAACTCAATTTTTTACGCCCAATTTTTATTAGCCCACCTTATATGTAAAATAAAATATTACACGGTGATCACTAATAATCTTTTTATATAATTGAGCGATGATTTTTTGTTTTCAAATTTCATTGAAAGTTTATTCATGTTTAAGTGAAAAAATCTCTCTAGAAAAGATGCGTTAATTTTTTTAAAAAATTCAGAATAAATTTAATAATTTAATTTTAAATAAATTTTAACATTCGAGTGAAAAACTTGAATAATACAATAAAAATCTAAATTCCAAAAGGAACGTAAGATTTTATTCCAAATAATAAATTGAATAAATTCTATCGACGACTTGGGCCGATGCAGTAGTACTTTAATCAAGTTCGATCAATTCCTCTTATTGGGAATGATGGACCGCCCAAGGGGAAAAAACTGCTCGATTTACGACCATAACCTTTCTCAGTTCTTCTGGAATGCCATTTCCTCCCTCTACCAATTTCGCTAAATGTAAGGTTTGTTAATCATTACATATTTTTTAAACGTCTTAATATCTATACTATTATTATATAAACCTTAAGATTTTTGTTTAAGCTAAGTTCAGGAACTGCCAATTTGATTCGAAAAATTTCGTTTGTTTTAGATAGGATGGTTATCGAGAAAGTGATCACACATCACCCAGAGGAGACCGCTCGCAATGTCTGTGGTGGAATTCCGTGTAGCATGAACTTCCAAGCGATTGTAGTAGACAAAACTTTCTAGCAATAGTTTAATGCATTCTGTGAATTTGCAAAGGTCATAAATGCCTAGAATTCTGACATTCTGACACTGCCCACAGAGCACTATATAGTTTGACTTACGTGTTATACTTGTCACCGGACGCAACGCGTGGACTTATTTTTGTCAGGATATAAACTTAATTATCATTCCTTGGTTAAAGACTTGCAAAGTCAGTCTTCCCGTTAATGTTAAGGGAACAAAGTAAATTCTAAAGTTTTTTTTCTCTGTTGTTTTGGCTGCTTTGAATTAATAAATATTGTTAATAACTGTCCATGTTCTTTTAATTCTCCTGGCCGTGAGTTTTTTGGCCCTTAAAGTAATTATTGTTGTTTTTTTAAGTAGGCACGTAAGTACATAGATAAGTCATATATCTATATTTTAGTACGAGGTGTACTCAGCGATTTATTGATAGGTTAGCAAAAAGTCATATTATTCCTTCATGATAAATCTCCCTGTCCTTCCCCCCCCAAAAAAAAAAATTCAAAAGTGAAATATTGAAATCAAATTATCAGCCTTACTGTGCATTTTTATAACAACTTTTTCATATTTACAAACAACTTATACATACATTGAAGTTTATAAATTTTTTTTAAATTTATTTATTTAATGTGATTTACAACTGTACAAATAATAAATACAATAAGTAAATATGTTGTATGTTTCATTTACACTTGAAAATCTTGGGAAGGAACCAACCATTGGTGGTACTTCAAATATTAATTTAAATTAGGTCTCGTGGTTATCTTCTTATCAGACGCCTCGGAGGATTATCAGGAATTTTTAAGGATGAGAGATTAAGAATCGATGGGTAAGGAGTTTGGAATGAAAAGACGCATATCTGTTTTGGGTCAAATCTGCAATGAATGGGATGTTAAAGTCTTTGTGGATGAGTTCATTAGTAACGTAATAAGAAGTATCAAGGATTTCAGGATTTTGGATTGTAAGGATTGGATGCGGGAGGAATTTGATGGTTTGGTAGAGCCCCAGAGCTAGAGAAAAAAAAAATTAAATTGTATTTTCAATTAGTAAAACTCTATCATGAACAAGTGTCGGAAAATCAATTTTTTTAGGTTCCACATGTACAGAATACTGCTATCAAATGCTGGATCTGGAAATTTATTTTCTTCCTGAGCCTATATATTTTCTCGAAAAATTAATAAGTGATTTAAAAAATAAAAAATAGTTTTGAACATATAGTTTTCTTATCTAGCCATACCATACTGAAACAGTGTATAGACATAGTAATTGTTAATTAGGTTAAGAAAAACCAATTTGTGTGGAATAGTTTTTGTACTGAAATTATGTAGTTTATATAAGACATGGGGAATAAGCCTGTAAAAAAGACAATTTAATGAATTATGACATCAATGGTTAAGGTAGCCTCCTTGAAAATGATCCATGGGCCGAAACGAAAAGGTGGATTATTAAAGTTTGTGTTAATAATAAAATATACCACTCTCAAACAATCGATATATTAAATCAAGAATCTAATATATTACGATGTTTTTATCTTGTTCTAATTTAGCACTGATGAAGCTCTGCAAAGTAGAAAGAAACATTGGTTCCTAATTAATAATATTTTGAGCTATTTCTTGACCATGACTATCTTCCTACCATTAATCACGTAGGTATCGCTTAAAACGTTGGATATGGCGAGATGTCTCTAGCGTCAGGTTAATTTTTAATAATTTTTTAAATTATTAAGAAGCATATTGTCGATTTTTCGGAGTTATATATTGATCAGCTTAACAGAGTTTATATTGTGTACGTGCAATAAGTTTGTTGTCGACTCAAGATTATTTCAAACGCAATTTAAATTAGCTTTCTCTCTCTTTTTTTTTTTGCAATAGTTCCTTTTATTTTTCTACTTCAATTTCGGATGCACATCCAGATACACTACATTGCTGATGTTCTCATCATGTCTACGAAACCGGCAGATATAATTGAAATTTAAAGCTGAAACTGCACAGTTAGTTATTAATAAAGTTGAGGATGAATCATCTTTACAGTGTAAATTATCGAAAAATAATGACGAAAAAAAAAAATGAATCCTCATGAAATTTAGGTTGTACCCAAGGGAACGATGAATATGTGTTGCGCAACGGCAATAGCTTAAGTGTAGTAGCAGTTGGCAACGTGATTCAAGGCAGAGGAACACGACCGCCTTCCTAAACGGGGGATCATATCCAATCTGTATTATGTAACGCCCATCCGTATTAAATGGATACTCACTTTAATATCTTATCGTAAAGTCCTCTTCTCTTCAGGGCAATCTTGCGATATATGATTCGATTCCTAGTAGTAATTACAATAAATGTTAAAAACAAAGTAAGAGCCACACAACATGAGGGCCGTCTGTAGCTTAGGGGGTTGAGTCGTTGATCTTTGCCGCCTTGGAACTGCCGCTGTGCCGGGCCTCAGGGGTCAACTATTATATCTGTGACGGTCTCATAAAATGAAAACTTGCCCCTCAGAATCATTTTAAAACATACGTCATAAATATTTGAGATATTACAGTTTTGAACCAATCTTACTGTTGTAAATATTGTCTACGGCTAGCGCCCTCACTCGTCTCCCACTGGCTTTCAATACCAGTGATGCGGTTGAGAGAGAAGGGCCGTGATCACTGACGTTCTGTTCTTTCCTCCACAAGTGGGGGAAGAGCTGGGTCCGGAGTTCCCCAGGCTGAATGTAAATATTGTAAATAGGAATTGTTTTTAAGATGATTTTTTACTCTTTTTTCTTCTTGTATTTCTTATTTTGTTATTTAATTTATATATTAATAAATATGGCGTGAATAAGCTCTATTCTTATTGTTTATAAATATGGCAGAATGTAATATTACACAATAAAAACATAATAATAAAAAAAAAAAATGCTAAGATTACATACTTGGGGCCGCCCATAGCTCTGTGGTTAAGACACAGTCTTACCAATTTGATGTCTATTGGCGGTGCCGGTTCGAATCCGGCCTGGGACGTTGACTTTTTTCATTGAGTGGCGGTCCCACAAAATGAAGAACTTTGACCCCCAACCACGGTTAGGCAGTATAGGACTCCAATGGGAGTCTTGGCCAAAAAAAAAAAAAAATTACATACTTATCTAAAAAAATAACTGTTAAGATGTTACATGGTTGAACTGAAACAGTGATATAGCACTGTATCTCAGTTTTGACAAATATTTTTATTCAACAAACCTGTTTTTGTAAAATAACTTTATTAACAGTTGGAGATCAATGAGAGTAGCCACATTACCAGCTCGGTATTGAATGATTGCTGCTTCTGATGAGCTCGTAGGGCAGACTATTGTGACTGCTGAGGTTCAAACCGGTAAACTTCTTCTTTATTTTGTTCCAAAATTTATTAGCAGAGGCTTCCTCTGCGCTACTATTGGTCGTGTCTTCCTGTAGCAGGCTAAATATTTCAGAACTGAAATTGAGCAAGGTTTGGTTGATCAAAGTGCCCATGGGATCCTCATTGACCACTAAGTCCCCCAGCCTCACTGGTTTGGAAATCATTTCATCATCTTTGTATCTCAATAGGTCTTCTTCGAGCATGCTTTTGTTCACATTTCTTCCAATCCATCCATCTTCAAAGTTTTTACCGAATATTCTGAAACGCCTACCGTTCGTCGATTTGAAGCGATAGTAAGGGGATTCAAAAGTATCCGAGATCGAGTGCAGCTTACTGCATTGTAATCGTGGGCGTTTATTGACCAATAATATATCTCCATTGAAAAAGTCGTTTTTGACAGATGTTTTTTCAGTCGATGATTTTTTCTTTAGAGAATCTTTAGTATACACTTTGTTCACTTTTTTAGATTCTATACTTGAATTATTAATCTTTTTGCTTTTTGCCAATTTCTTCTGATTTGCAGATTCATTACTCTTGAAAACCTTTAGAAAAAAAGGGTTGAGGATAGACTCCATCAATGAAGGATTTTTTTGTAACCCATTGTTTTTGTCACTTGGATACTTCTTCGATGAAGACTTGGTATTTATACGAGTCAAGTCGTCAACATTGCTTGTGTCGTTGGTCAACCCTGTGTCTTTAATTTCTATTCTAGTAAGGTTCACAAGGGTGTTTTCATTAATAGGTGGTATATGAGCTATCAATAATAAAATAGGATTTTGAGGTGGATTTTCCAACTTACTAATAGGTTCTGATAATACATCCGGATTTTTAAAATCAATCCTTGTTAAATATTTGTGTAATTTACTCATTGCGTGTTCATGGTCGCCTGTAAGGTTCTGTGGCCGATATGGGCTCCTCCAATCAATCATGCTTTTATATGATGATTTCTCACTCACGATTTCTCTACTTCCCTCTAGAAGCATCTTAGAGGACAAACTTCCATTCGAGTAAAGTTTGTGAAGTAATCTATTGATAGAATTGTCGTATTTAGCGGTAGATTTTGTGATTGCACATGTCACCAGTACGATAAACCTGCCCCAAAGAGTCTTTATTAATGAGATTAATGTTCTTAATTTACAAGGGGGAGGTTATGGACGTGTGAAAGCCGGTTTCAATGCAACTTTTTTTCCTGATTCTAGGTCGAAAAATATTAGATACATATCCGTGGGTTCTTAACACTCTAGAATAATAATTTATATTATATTAAAACATATTCATTGCTTTGTTATTGAAAACTATTGATGTTCATTTTAAAAAGTAACTTCATAATGTACATTAATAAGCATTTTTCGCGTGTTTAATGATGAGAAAATCGCGTTCCATCAGGATAAAGAACTTTTACCAAGAATGAAAGTAGGTTCAAACGACCATGAAATGAGTCTTTATTTTGTTAAAAAATATATTAGAAATGGTATAAACGAAATTGTAGGATAAGGACTGAAACTGCAGTATGCTTTATTTATTCATCGAGTGAGCAATTAACAAGTATCAAATATTGTTTAATACATTTAGAAATTTCTTAATCCATTGATTACAATAATTACCTTCGTGAAGTGTGTATATGGAAAATTGACGGAAATCAAATTTGTATTGGAGGGGCAAAAAAATGTTTCTTAATGTGAACATTATAAGGTTATTTTTTTAAATAAATATCAATAGTTGTAATAACAAAACAATGAACATATGATTTAATATTAGTGATTATAATGGAGCATGCGCAGTTCAGTTTTTGGGAGGCGAAACCCCGCACTACAGTTCCAGACAATCAGAAGCGGTTATTGGAACAGACCTTATATATAATTAATAAGTATAGTGCATCTAAGATGCGTTTGCCTGAAGGAGAAGGGAACTCACGCACCCCCCACCCAAGCTCCTTTTCCCCTCCACTCCACGTAGTATCTTCCAAAAAGTCATTTTTGAGAGTTAATAATCATTGTGTTCAGTAAACAACTGCCTCTTTTTAAGTTTAAATTTATTGTGAAACAGCTAGTGCTACAATTTTATTAAATTTAATGTTTTAAATTGCATTATACTCGGTCCTAGAATGGGATTAACTTTTGATAAATGCAGTAATTTCTGGCTTTTCATAACTGAGGAAACATGGATTGGACCGCTCTTTTAACATGAATTATGGGTTCATAATTCCTTTTTTTTATGTTTGAGGGTGGATAGTTTTCTCTCTAGTTTGCTTGACACGATACACTTATAATCTTACGATATTAATGAAAAATAATTTTGAAAAAACTAGTATGAGAAGTTTCTATTTGTAAAGTTGCAGAAGTAGGGTGAGGAGAGGAGAGGAAAGTAAAGGTAGTCCATTCAACTGAGTAGATCTATTTCAACAACCACATCTGGCTATCCAGAACTGTATGGAACATGCGCAGTACAGGTTTGGGAGGGGAAAACACGTACTACGCATGCTCCGACTTAGTGGAGAGAAGAGTGGGGGGTTGGCGGGAGAACGTTTGCCACTGCGCATCTCTCCCCTTCCTTTACCCACAGGCAAGCTCAACTTAGATGCACTACACCGGTTCCTCTTGCGTTGTAGGAGTTGAGAAAAAAAAAAATGTAATTTTGAAAATTGTTATATTACCATATCTGTTCTGATAAGTATAAAGTCCATATTTTTTTATTTTTCAGGACACGAAAAATAAAGTTAAAAAAATTCTGTGTAAAAACTTATAGGTTCAATACAGTTTTAACTAGGATATTATCATAGTATACAACTTAAATCCTTTATACCAGTTGTTACAGAATTTTTTTCTGAGTCTGACTGTATACTTAACTCAAATACACTCCATACTTATCAGTTCAAATGTTCTCCCTTTGGTTTGCTTTTACTTAATGGTCATTTTATATCAATCAATTAGTTTTTTCATGCAGAATAAGAAAGATACATTTTTCATCCTATCAAGCGAGTTTAAAAGCATACAAAATTACAAAATCTAAAAGACATTTCCAATAAAGTCAACAAAAAAATCTTTTTTAGGTAAAAATTAAGTACGATTATTTTTTTTTTTTTAGCGTCTTTTGTAACCCTTAAATACGAATTTTCATATATACCAAAAATTAGAAATTTTTTTACTTGATTTTGGAGCAATTTATTTTTCATCCGATTACTCTTATTCGCGAGAATAATTCATAAATTGAAACAATTTTGTCCAAATCCATTGTTACTACTTGTTGGAAAGCTGAATTTTCGTTCTTCCTATTCATATGAATATTATTTAGATTTAATAGCTTTATAAGGTAAAAAAAGTAGTCTCAAATAAAGAAAAACTTCTCAAGGTTTTATTTTATGTTTCTGGTTCCATATTTGTGAACGTTAAAACTTCATAAACAATTAAACAAATAAAGATTTTTTTTCAATATTGTGGTTTAGTAGGGTAATAACAGTTGTATAACAACAAAATAATATTGGCAGTTGTATTAATTGTGTTTGAATTTATACAAAATCACAAAAATTACTTTCTGTAGTGCTGGCTCACTTACTTCTAGGGAACATTGTTAAGAACTTTCGGACATATGTCTAGTATTTTTGACCTAGTGTATTACCCAAAAAAAAATTCATTGGCATCGGCAATCCCACCTCCGTAGACTCCACTTGTTAATTATCCAATTTAAGAAATAGCAACTCACCATAAATTGTACAGTTTTTTCTTATCTCTCATCAGATGGGAAGGAATTTCCGAAGAATGGTATCATTCTTTCAGAATCGTTTCTCCCAAATTTAATGATTATATTTTGGGTGACTAAAAAACTAAAAAAAAAAATAAATAACAGATGAAATAGAACACATGCTATTAGAAATTAAATTATTCTATGTGCGTTATTTTTTTTGTTCAATATCACGTCGTACATGAAAGGTATATGTTATATACATGCTAGGTTAAATAAACTATAACCTTCAAAAACCGGAATCGAACCAACAATTTTCACAGGAGCGTGCCACAACGTATCCGTTTCTTCGAGAACAGAATCAAGCCAATGGCTGTCCTGAAAGATTGAGGCGATTAATTTAGAACAATTCTCCGATCAACAGGGATGAGATTTAAATTTTATGTCTAATTTGGTCTTTACAAAAAAAATGTTTGATTACGTATTCGAAGTTTAAACTACCCGGTATAAGGTGGATGACGCAAATATGGCCAAGGTATGTTATGGCCTAGATATGTTATGGTCTAGGTCCTGTTATGGCCTAGGTATGTAATGGTCTAGGTCCTGTTATGGCCTAGGTATGTTATGGTCTAGGTCCTGTTATGGATGGCCTAGGTCCTGTTATGGCCTAGGTATGTTATGGTCTAGGTATGTTATGTTATGGTCTAGGTCCTGTTATGACCTAGGTATGTTATGGTCTAGGTCCTGTTATGGCCTAGGTATGTTATGGTCTAGGTCCTGTTATGACCTAGGTATGTTATGGTCTAGGTCCTGTTATGGCCTAGGTATGTTATGGTCTAGGTCCTGTTATGGCCTAGGTATGTTATGGTCTAGGTCCTGTTATGGTCTAGGTCCTGTTATGGTCTAGGTCCTGTTATGGCCTAGGTATGTTATGGCCTAGGTATGTTATGGTCTAGGTCCTGTTATGACCTAGGTATGTTATGGTCTAGGTCCTGTTATGGCCTAGGTATGTTATGGTCTAGGCCCAGTTATGGTCTAGGTCCTGTTATGGCCTGGGTATGTTATGGTCTAGGTCCTGTTATGGTCTAGGTCCTGTTATGGCCTAGGTATGTTATGGTCTAGGTCCTGTTATGGCCTAGGTATGTTATGGTCTAGGTCCTGTTATGACCTAGGTATGTTATGGTCTAGGTCCTGTTATGGCCTAGTACTGAAAAATAATACAAATATGAGATTACTGGCCAAAGGGCAGATCCTTGAGCCTTTGCTATTTTTGAAAGGTTTTGAAGTTCTCATGTTTTTTATGAATAATTTACTTGAGCTATCTGAAGACCTCTTGATGATTTTGACAGCAAAGAATCTCTACTTTCAGAATTCAACTATGGGTTAGTTCATTTTTCTTTTTTTTTTTTTAAGGAAGTAGGTGTACTTTAGAAAAATCAGGGGGTTGCCGTAATATGATTTATCGATTCCTATGTAGGCCCTACTAGGTCACCTTTTGTTTCTTGTTGTTTTCGAGCGTAGTTTTATTCTTAACAATGTTGTTTTGTTTTGATGCGTCTTTCAGTGCAAAAGGCTTCTCTAACAGTTAAAAAAAGAGGAAAATGGACAGAAAGGTAACGAAGAAAGAAGGAATGTCATCCTAAAAAGCTGTTTGGGGTACTCTGAGCAGAAACAAAATTCAGTTAACCTGGGCTCCCAAATATGTTCTATTGATAATGGTTTCCTCTCAAACTTCCTTCTGAACTGATATTCTAATTTTATTTTGAAAGTAGATATTTACTCTAGCTGTAGGCAAATTTTCAAGCCAATTGATTGGATATTAAGTGAGCTAGAGCTGTTCTAACCTTAGGTAGGGCATATTTGGGTCATCTACCTACACAAAATATCGATTTTACTAAATCGAAAAATACATATGACAAAATTTTATATTTGGTGAGTAAATAGTTAAGGAAATACCCGGAAGAACGGTATGATTATGAAAGTTTCTTTATAAAAAAAAAAATGCCACACTGTATTTCGGTGAATATGGCCCTGTCCACATTGGCTTACTGTTAAAAACTGAACCTAAAACATACCGGGATTGTAATGGCGCTGGTACAAAACTTAGGCCAGAGTACACTAATGTGTTAATGAAGGCTCTATTAATTACATACTATTTTATTTTTGAAATGAGGGCCGTGGCGGAGCAGTCTAAATGGGAACCCTGCTTAAGTCACGTAGTTTATTAATTGCCGACGAAACCGCAAAGTCCCATTTACTGAAAATGGGCCGTATAGCTAAAGAAGAATGGAGGCTATTTGCAAACGGTCAAGGAAAAAAAAATCTTCCCAACAGCTTTATCTCCGAAAACATACACATTATAAAAACAAAGTGGTCAAGCAACCAACTTCATTTATTTTGGACCATTCAGTATAGATTGAGCCTTCTATAAAAATAAAGGAATGATTACTCAACAGAGATGCATTTAATATAAAACCAAAATCGTTCAAAAAATAAATAATTCCATATGTTTTGTAAGAAAGCATCCTTCCCTCATCTTAGGCACTTTCAATACTTACATGATTCCCAGAAACAATTACGCATTGCCATGCTTCCTTTGATTTATTTAGGTGAAGAAATAAAATCGATGTTCCCCAATGCAGGAGTACACACTCATCCTCCAAAGCAAACATTACAATTCTTGGCTGATGTTTGTACAGCACTTCACTATTTAGCTTTATAAGATCGAATAAATCACTCCCTAGCCACATATAAGTCAGTTCAAGACAAGACTCTTTCCACACCATACTGGAAATGGAACCAATCAGTTTGAAATCTCAAACACCACTATTCCTTGCTTGTCAAATTCTTGGCGTTCTTCCGTGCGACAGAAATCTTCAATCCTCCAGATTCGGTGCATTTTATTCTGTCGCAGTAAACGTTTTGGTCTGTGGTTGGGTCAGTTACAGAAAATTGTCCCATGGCTTTTGGGATTCCGGACGAGCTAATGGAAATTTCATTGTGGAATTGATGGTCGTGATTCGAGAACTTACCGACATCCTCATAATCGGTACGCATGCGTGCTCGCTCTTGTTCAGAAAGAAAACTTTGGAAAAAGTCGTTACAGGGATAAAATTTCTAGAGCTCTCTAAAAACTCCGACGGCATACCTAGGAAATTCTTTTATGTGATTTTCATTTTGTGTAATGCAATAGTACTGTCAACAGCGACCAGGCTATGCCCGCCTTTGTATTTCCATTCCCAAAGCAACCAGGTGGAAATGGAATTACCTTACCTAATTTCCTTCTTCGCAGCATCTAGTTTCGCGGCTCCCCTGGACTACCTGAGAAATCAGCTGGACCACATGACAGAGAGCTTACAGCCCAACGAGAAAACACTTAGCCTGCAACTAGATTTGGCATTGTTCATTCTGGATCTGAGCCGGTCACTGAACAAGTTCTATTCAATGCAGATTTTTTTGTTATGCTGTCGAGTTTTGATAAATTTCATTCTGTCAGGTTATTTCATTATAGACTCCTTCAGGACGAATTCTTTGTTCACACCTTCTGAAGTCATTTGGATTAATTATTTGGTTTCTGTAGCACTTGTTGTAAGTTTCGCTGGAGATCTGTCTGTGTTGATTCGTATTTGCAGTTCTTGTACCAACTTCCAAAATGCTGTAAGTATAAGATGATGAAAGCTTAATTCTGGAAACCTATGTATTGTTTAAAATTTAGGAAATAATTTTAGAAATTCATATATCTACCTTTAAATTTTGTTATCAATGGTTTTTTATTTTAAAATTTTATGTGATAATTTAGGCTGATCTCAGTAATAGTTGTAATTCTTTCAAACTGTTATTTTATAAAAATTTTATTCTATAAATTTATATCAGACATTGCTTGTTAATAACACAGGTTTACGTAATGAAAATTTTTGAAATTTTGATTTGATGGGTCATTTTCAAGTTATTTGGTGAGCTGAAATCCAATATGAACTCTGTTTTCTTTCATCAGATATCTATAATATACAGATCTTTCGCGAATTGATGGTATATAATTCCAGTTTTGTAGAACAAAAATCAGAAAAATTTTCAATATATAACATATCAATGATAAACTTACTAACCACTAAATCCACTTGTTTTCAACCTGGCTTCTCCTTCATTACCTAATAACCCTTCCATACATCCAAAAAGAAGATGACCTCGAGATCCTCTCCTCTAGATATATTATTGGAGTTCTATCAATGTAATAAATTTTTTTTAAAAAATTAAGTTTTTTACCGATCGTAGGTAACTCAAAATTGACCTGAAAATTTTGAATTCAAACTTTAAACAACTTCAAGAAAAAATACAATATCAAAGCTATTAATATTAAAATTTATGTTGCAGGTAGAGAGCTTCAATGACAAGTTATTTTCTTTGATGCGAGAACATAACGATTTGTGCAAAAATGTAAGTTATTTTTTACATTATTTTGTTAGATATCTATGTTGCTAATACTTTTTGGAAATTAATCAGTAAAATTTTAGCTGCAATGATGATTTAAATAGAGCGAACCTTGGTTTTCTTCTCAAAACCCTGCCTTGTTTCTGGAACATATTTTAACCTAGGAAAAATATTTCTTCCTTAGTTTATAATCTTTCATAGTTCATGTTTTTCAATTTTTCATTACTTATTATAAAAATAATGGACAAAAATTAAGAAAGAGCAATTTATTATAACAGAATAACTTATACTGTATATGTATAAGTTATACACAAGATAAAGGAAATTAAGTTTAAGTAAAAATAAAATAAATACATCCGATAAACCATTCGCACCTATATACAATATTTAGAGCTACTTTAGAGCCTTCATTAGTCAATGGGATATTGAATAACATGGCTAAGGGGGAGGGGAGGTGGTCTCCTTGCTTTAAACCAGTGATTCCCTAAGGGGGTGCAACCGCCCCCTGGTGGGCACTGCAGCAATTCAGGTGGGTGGTGATGGCCTCAGGTGCATTTGGGGGGTGATGAATAACTACAAGTTGTCACGGTCAATAATATTACTGCTGATGAAAATAGAGCCGAAGATTACTAAATTCGTAGCAGCACAACTGGTCCATCCTTCTCATTAAGATGATTTTGAATGCTTTAACTTTTTTTGTATTACATTCTATTATGAGTTCAATAAATAGTTTCATAATTTCCAAGTTCAATGTTTCTAATTTACACCTTTCTTTGCTACATTTTACCAAAAAGGTAGAAACATTAACACATATATATTTCCTATTAATTACTATTAAAATTTTTAAAAAAAATTATTTCCAGGGGGCACTAAGTAATATTTTTCCTAGAAAGGGGGGGGGCGGTAAGACAAAAAAGTTTAGGAACCACTGCTTTAAACCAATCATTGGAGATGTGATATCAATATTTAATATAATGATATTAAATATCGATGTCACAGCTCTAACACAATCCCTTGAAAGTATTTGAGGTCATTGTAAGCGAGTGTATTAAGGTGTCATCTTAGCAACTTTGTAACTGCAGTGGCACCGGTACAACCCTGGGCCCTATCATTCATGAATACTCAACTTTCCAATCCTAGTTAGAATAGGTTGGTAAGCTTTAGGATAAACCCTTTTCCTTCCTGCTATGATAGGGAGTATGGAAATTGACAGGAAAGTGCACAAAAATACAAGTATTTTCCTGAAAGGATGTGGAACATGAAGGCTAAGTTGTAGATGAAGATAGACCTGTATAACATCATATTCGACAATATTCAATTCATATTTTTACTGTCAGATATAGCATAACCATGTTGTTTGTATAATTAAGTAATAAATAAAATTATTGCAATTATCTATTGTTATGACTTATGATTCCTTTCTAGAAATAGATTTAGACTTCATGTATGTTGTAATTATTTTAAACTAAATATAAGTATGGTGTTTCAGGACAAGCTATGCCTGTTCCTCACAATAAAGCAAAGAGTACAATTCACAGCTTGCGGTTTCTACTCACTGGGCTACCCATTAGTTACTTCAGTGAGTATCAGTATCATGTTAATTTTAATTATGATGTCGTCTTAAGAATCGCAGTGGATGCTCCTTGGTTTTTAAGAAATAGTCAATTGCATTGAGAATTACAAAGATTACATCAAAAAACTGTTCATGAGGTTTCACTACCCGTTACCAACAGTTAAAGGAGTAGTGATCTACAACTTGAGAAACCCAACCTCAGCTCGAAGACTGAAGCCCAGGCTGCTGCAGGACATTTGCTATAAATTCTATATTTATCAATTCTATTATTGACATTACTTCTATTTTATTTATTTATTTTTTCTCTTTGTCCCTTTTTCAAATTAACTTGTTTTTTTTTCCCATTAGAGGGCAATTATTTGTTTTGTTAGGTCTACAAATGTCTTTTTTTTTGTTATTAACTTTTCTTTTCTATTTTATTAAGAATTATTATTTTTCTCTATTTATTTTATCATAATTTTTTTAATTTATAACTTTATTTTTGATATTTTTGAACATACCTCAATTATTTACTAGTCACTATTCATTTAAAAAATGACTTTCACTTGTAAGCTGATCGCCCATGTCATAATCTTCAATAACAAAACAAACATCAAATTAATATCATGACAGTTTCATTTAATTTATATAAAATGGCTTTTCACTTACAAAACATATGATCTTAATACAAATACTATTCTTTCAATTTTTTTTTCCTTTTTTAAAAAACACATCAATAATACTTAACAATCAAATCTATCTTCAACAGGTTAGGACTCTGTTACCACTTAATTACAGAGCTTAATTTATTTACAATTAAATTAAAATTCTTTTTTATTTGTTGTATTAATTAACTTTATTTAAAAAACATAATTAATAATTAAAAAAGAATAAACTGTTAAAAGTAAATTAGATCATTTATAGTTGGTATTATTATTAATATAAACCACTCTCAAACAGGTAATTAATAATTATATATTATTTTGTTATTATTATATGTAATCAACTCTGGTATTTCTTTTTGTATTAATAATTCGATACTTAGCCTCAATATTTAAATTTATAGGAAAGTAGAAGATACATGAAAAAAAATTTGCAAAATCGCAAAACACTCATTCAGCTTTGTTTATTGATTAATAATTTTTAATGTTTATTAATTAATTATTAGCTTGCGTAAAGATGTGTATTAGTTATCTACTAAGCATTATCACAGATGTAAACAAATCAACCTTACATAAATCGTTAAGACTTTATAAACCAGTAACAGGAACTACTAAAATCTAAATATAGAACCTAACTTCTAATATCTCTCTTTTTTTTCTTTTTCTTTTTTTAGATAATTACTTTATTTATTGATAAATATTACAATCTGGCACAAACTTGGGAAATGAGTAATTGAACACATTCATAACAAAATTTAAAAAAAAAGAATAACAATAAGTAAAATAAAGTAGGTAAATAAATATAAAATAAATTAAAAATAAATAAATAAAATCTCTATATGGTTATAAACAAAAAAATAACTAAATTATATACAATATTTACAATCTCAACCTGAGGATCCCGAGTCCCACTCTATCCCCCATGTATGAGGTGCAGAGCAGGGCCCTTCAAGATCCCAACGCAGCCCTGTCACATCACTGGTAATGAGCCAGTGGAGGTTGAGTATGTGCACTAAAGCCGCAATCACTCTACAAGAGCAGAACATCTGGCCATTACCAGAACTCCAATTGTCGATTTTATTTTACAAAAGGTCTCTTGGCCACTGTCATTTCATTGTAGTGGACTGTACGGATGGGTGGAACTGGACAAGGATTGAACCAAGGGATTAGTATGGTCAGAAAGGTTTATATGGAATTTAATATCTTTTTAACAGTTTAGTTTTAAATACAACTTTAATGTTGACTGCAAAATTGACTAAACCCAAATTGGGTCTGTTTCAGATTATAGCCACAGCTACTACCCATTTAGTAATTCTTGTTCAGTTCACATCACCTGATTAGAAGAGAGAAAAGTTGTCTACTGTTTCTTCTTTCTTTTTTTTTTTTTTTTTTTAAAATAAAGAAGAGTACAACAACCGTTTTCAAGTAAGTTATTAAAATTAATGTTACATTTAATAAATATATTGTTACAAAACATCCTTTGTACAAAGCAAAATTATTGTAGATTTATAAGCCAAATCTTTTCATGATCAAGTTTGATTTCTTCTGGTTTTTTAGGATAGTTTAGTATTATTCTCATATATGTTCAAGAATTCCCTGTTGTAATTTCTACATCAATTCAACCAACTCTTCAATAATACATATGTAGCGACCATACTACTATTTTGTGGTTACTGCTTACTTACTAAACCCTAACCTTATCTTCCTTTCATAAAGTCCTAAAGTCCTAAAGGCTTGTACTAACAATCCCTTCTTAACTGCAGGCTCGTTCCCTGCAGAACAAAGTTTCCTTCCTGCAAGGACCTACAGCTCGTTACCGTAGGACTTGCCTACCCCTCCGCAGCTGTAGGCTTGTACCGTACAGAACAATCTAACATCTAACACAACCTCCTCAACACATAAAGTAGATAAATAAAATTTTTATGTGTCATTTGTTTAATAGGAAAAGAATAAGTAAACTAATCTGGAGTTTTGAATAATAAAATAAGAACTAACCACTAGATGTAACATAGAGTGAACCAATTCAGTATAATAAATAACACTACTACATTATAATTGAAATTCTTAGATCAAATAATGAAACAATAAATGCTATAATAATATTAAAAAATCCAGTTAAGTTTAAATAGATATATGTATAAGGAAGTAGAGGCAGTGGCCCCACCTTTACACTAAGCGCCCTCTGGGCCGAGGTTCAGCAATCCCTGAAGCCCTTTTTCGAACTCCAAAGATCGATAGCCTAACTAGTAAACCAAGCAGAGACCAATTTTGAACATTTTCTTTTTTTAGTAATAAAGCATCCTGTTAAAAGTTTGTTTGGCTATTATTTTTCACAATCGCGGTGTGTGCTTTTAAAAGTTATACCGCTCATCAGAAAATAAAAGTTCCTTCCTTACCCCATGTGCTCCCTTGGGCTCCTGTGATCTATAAATTAAAATAAAACAAACTGAACTAAGAAGCAACATTTCTTCAAGAAAGATTTATAAGCTTATCACTGATGTTGATAGAAACTGATGTATTCAAATAAATAGAATTCATGTTTTTATTAATTAATAATCAAGATAAGTACTTCTTATGAATGTTTAATTTTTCTTTTTAATGTTTATTACTTTTAAAATATTAATTAAATAACAATTTTAAGAGGTATGTTTATTACACAAAGTTGTTCAGGAAATAATCTGAAGGGTCCCATCTCTAAACTGAAAAACACCTACTAAGGCAGTATCTAAACCCTTTTGAACAATACACATGATTGCAGCAGTTTAATGTTACATACACATGCATAACATCAAACTGCAGCTATCAAAACAATTTAAAATTTTGGTTTTGATATCTTTCTTCTTCTACCGGCGGCCTCCCAGGAGAAGGTTTTATTTGGCAAAGATTAAAGTTAGCTTGTCCAACAGCGTATAATAACTGTATAGAACAACAGCAGTCAAGGAACTTGTTATTCAGATAGAGGAAAAATGGGTGACTCGACTAGAGTTTAAGGAGTAGACCCCATCAAAAACGTGGATATGATATTAAAGAGGCTGTTGGTAGAGGGAAGGGTAGAAAAATTATAAGATGAACTTAATATAATTTTACTCTTTTAATATATTGATATTTCAAAAACATATCACAGTACAAATACATTTAAAATGAATAAATAATTAATATTAAATATTAACAAATATTCTTTGCACTCAAAATGAATAACTTGGTAGCCTATATTCACATATGCATATAAGGCTTAGAAGTATCAATTAATAAACAAAAACTAACAAAAGGCATAAAGATTTACCGATTTATTTTTCATTATTTGTTTCACTTTCTTTATTTAAAAAAGTGCTACAGAAAAAAAAAAGTTGAGAAAGAACAATTCAAACAAAGTGACTTTGATTTTTATATTGAAAAATAAATTATTTGTGTATCAATAGATAAAAATTATTTCCATTCTTTAATTTAAATGAGAAAATTTTTCATATCTGTTATCCTCATTTATTTTATATTTTTTTCAGCAAGTTGTTAAACATTGCAAACAAAAACAAAACTAATAAATCAATACAAAAAGTTTAAAAGTTTTGATTTTTATAGTAATTTATTTTCTTTCTTTTAACAAAGCAATATAGGATTTTACTGTCTAATTATTTATTTTGATTTTATTTGATTAGTTATAATTATAAGATGAACAAACTTATTACTATAAATTTACTTGAGATTTAACAATTTTGTGCAATACATTTGTCGTGCAGTTTTTTAAGTGATAATTCATAAATATCACTATTAAATAAATATTTAAAAAATGTATCAAAATAAATATAAAAGAATATATGAAAAAAATAATTAAATTGTGAGTGACCTTAGTATTTCAAAAAGAATAATTATGAATTTGTGATAAAATTTGATTAATTCTGTTAACATTAATATAATTACCAGTATCACCATTTGCAAATAAACAAAAATAAATATTAAGTAGTTAATAACGTTATCTAATCATTTGAAAACGTTTTACATGCAAAGGTGCATATCCTTTTGTTTAACAACAAAGGGAAAAACAAGCATAAAATAATAGGTAATGACAGGTTTATATAACCAATCAATCTAATCAAATTGCACTTTATTCACTTTATTTAAATTGATTAGGAATGGAAAAGTATTTATTAAGCAGTCTCTGACAAAGTATAAATGGGACACTTAGATCCGTAATAAATATGAAAATTATCTTAAATGAACCTCTGTTTACTTGGACACTGAGAGGCGAAAAATGTGGCCTAACTTCTATTTAACCTAATATTTAAAGTATTTACAGCATAATCCAGATTTAAAGACTTTACCACAAATTCGTTGAGAAACAAGGATTGTTTCTATGAAAGTATATGTGAATAGACCTCAATAATTTTATAAGAATTTTTTTAGCGGTTGGAATTGAATCACAGTGTCCTATTGTTGTGGATTTTTTTTCATATTGTTAAAAGTACATTAATAAATTTAAGAAGAAATATTTAAACATTTTAAATGCCAACAATATAAATTTATGTGGATACTATGAACATAAATATTATTAAATGCCCTTAAAATACTGCAAAATCACTATATTAAGTGCACATACATAATTTATCAAAATAAAGCAATAAATAAATAAATATATATAAAAAAAATTTATATAATTCTCATAATGTTCTTCCCCTATATAAACAGTAGAGCTTTTTCGACAAGATTCTTCTTGTTGACCACGAGGATAGGCTGATATTTGTGAGTTGCCAAGGTATACTACAAAAAAAAACATATATATAAACTAAAAAAAAAAATCAATATTTCTAATGCAGCAGATTTAAACTAACATTTCTCCCACAGTAAAATATGCTTCATCATACAAAGGATGATATAACAATTAAATTATTTGAAAATCATAAATTGTCAACTGTTATCACGTTATCCCATTATCTGAGAAGTTCAACCTGGGAAGTCCAAGGCTCAACTATCAAAAACATTTAATAATGATGAGTCCATTTCATTTTAAATATGCAATATATAATATAATCATTTACAGGAAATTCATTATCAGTAGGTGTATCATCCATTACACAAAATTTCTTCTGTTTTTAGTCTTCCATAAATAACCATCATTCAAAGCATTTAATATTAAATAATCAAGTGTACCACTTAACACACTACTTCGAAGTGAAATCATTGCTCGTTTCAAATTCAACAACTTCTTTATTACTCAAGATGACAACACTTACTCTTACTATAATTGTATTCACTGGTTTTGAAAAAAAAATAAACTACCTACCAAGGTTGTTATGGCAATAGTAAAAAATTGGATGATAACGATACTCATATGATACACATGGAAACACCAAAACATTGATTTTCTCCTTTAGTTGACTATCTTATTCAACTCCATTGTTCATCGCAGCTAACAATGAGGGATGATTGATTATTTCAAATAAAAAATTAAAGGTAATGCAGCAGAAGTTTTTTTTTATTAATTTAGTATTAAAGCCCAGTCAGACTATTTTAATGTGGGTATGACCTAGCTGATATTTAAGACCAGTTGATTGTATATATGAGCAGTTTAATAAAAATCTTTTTTGGAAAAGAAAATGTTATAAAAGTTAATAATTGATAATATAAAGTAGCTTTTCTGGAAGATAGATTTTAGCGAAAAAGATACTATCACATCCCAGGTATGTATCTAATTAGATAGGTAATTTCAATTCTGATGGCCACATTTTATTTTAGCCAATATTGTTATTCATGCTCATTTAACTTAAACCCAGAAACAGAATTATCAACATTTAAACATTTTTAAGAAAACATAACTTTATATCTGTAAAATTATACTTACAGTCATAATTTTATTTAGTATCCCCTACAGGAAATCTTCAGATGAATAATATATTATTTATTCCTGGAACAATAAATTATCATCAACAGATAAAGATTAGCTTATCATATGAAAATTAAAATTTTCGATAAAACAAAATATTCTTCAAATCTTTCATTGTGGCTGATAGCACACTACATTTATAATACGTGATAAAAACATTCTAATAATCAGAGAAAATTATTGATTTATTTTACCTCTGAAGAAGATACAAGGCCTGGTGAAATGAAAAGATTCACTTGTATTTCTGCTCTTTGTGGCTGCTTTTGTTCTAGAATCATCGTATTGACGTAGCCGTATTCCATTGAAAATCCAAAAACAGATTCCTCGCCTCCTATACCTTTCTGGGGCGTTATTTTCATTTTCACTGCTACTTTATTACCTTTTCGCCATACTACAACTCTTTAAAAAAAAATCATATATATATATATATATA
>NW_027114089.1:55954-59009 GCF_000696795.3 Halyomorpha halys
ATCCATAAATACAAAATTTAATATTCCAAAAAGTAAATATCAAATACATTTTTATTTAATATATTCTGCTTAATAATTCCAACTATTTCTGCATTTAATTAACGAAGATCCTAACATCAAAACTCAAACCTGGACACAACATATCCTACCCTTCCTTCCAAAAGCCTTTATAAAATCCTGCAAGTTCTTTCTGTTATATTATATTTTTCTTCTATTTCTATGTTCATTTCTTTATATTTACGATCAACATTTAAATAACAAACTAATTTTAAAAAATGAACATTTAATCAAAAACTTTTTATGAAAGAAGGTTACTACAGAGCGAAGGTACCATACTTACTTTGTATCATCCTGGAAGTTGTGAGTGTCAGCCGAATCATCATATTCAGCTGCATCATCTCTCGGTGGTAATATCACTGAGCATTGGGGGAGTTCTACTTCTGTGTTGATTTGCAAAGTCCTAATTGGTCTAGGAAGATCAAAAAAATTGTTTTCCTGAAATTTAATTTTTCCAAATAAAATATAATATAGCCATGTTGTTGAGGTATAGTAATGGATAGTGAGATAGGGTATTAAGGAAAATGGCATTAATATCAATAAATTAAATAAACATTCTTTTTTAAAATAAATTTCTTTACCTTTTTAGTCTCAGAAATTTCTTCTGTTTTTAAATTCTTCTTATCCTCACTGTTGATAAGAGGGCCGAACTGAAGAGACGTTAGGTGCTGAGTGGGATTGGTAATTTTAAGGACAATTTCACTAGCTTTCCCAACCTTCAGTGGTTCAAACGTCATTATGCGTACTTCAGGCATGTGGTAACTTTAAAAATGTAATTAAAAACTTACAGTAAAATCAATTTAAGAAATTACAGTGGGAATTAATATCACATCAAATAATTAGATATACTATGTTATAAGTGATAAAACTATATCATATTAGTAGTATCAGTTGTACTATCAACTTGATTTTCTCTGCCATATGTTTATTAAATAGAGAGTGCATTATATAATATATATAATATTATATAATTAGTTAGTTCCCAAAAAATATTAAACCTTCTGGCAATATTCATCTAGCAGACACGTAGTTATCCATCCAGTACAGGAAGCTATGAAACACTGTGATTGTTTATGAAATAAACAGAACAGTGAGTTTACAAACTCAATAAAATATTCTTCCTAGATAGCCTAATACGTAACTACATCACCAAAGAAGTTAATAACTTTTTTATAATCATTTAACAATTTTTTTGTTATTAAATTTGTTTTTAGATGATTTTGTATAATTTTTTTTTTTTTGGAAATTTTCTTTTTCTTTTAAAAAGTGGATTGTTTATTTCTGTTTGTCAAACCCTTCTTAATTTCTTCATATAGATTCATAAAATAATCCTTGAATATTATAATAATATCTATTTTAGAAAACTTTTAATCACATTGATTGTTTATAAATATATCAGTTGATTAAAAAATGATTTAAAAGGCAACATATTTTTCTCAAATAAAAATAATGATTTGTCCTTTCTCCATTTTTTCTAATTTTTCCATTTCTTGATCATGACATATTTTAATCATTTATTCTAATATGACTGATTAAACCCTTTTTGTTGTCTCCTCTAAATAGCACCAATAATAAAAATAAGTAGATATCTTCAGCTACTGCAGTGTACTTTAACAGCTTCCTTGGAACTATTTTTTAGTCATAAAAAAAAGAGAATGGGTCTGGTGCCAAAATCATTTTGTTGAATCTGTTTTGAGGATTCAGTAACTTTACACTCTGTTTTGCCCTAATTACAGAATGAAAAATGTAAGTAGAAACAATAAATTCATATTTTATTTCAATTGTATAATCATTGTCATAAAATACATTTTTTAAAGAAAGAGTATTGTAAATAATAGTCATGATTCACATTTTCAGTATTGTGTGTCAGTGCATATTATCACATACAGATATCATCACATACCCATGCAAAATCAATAAAATTTTTTTTTTAATGTAAAATTTATATTTGTATGTAATTTAGACCAGACATTGTCGAAAACAAAAAGGAGATACAACTATATTTACTTGGGACCTTATAGGTACTAAAGGGTTAAATAATTGCAGCAAACAAAGAAAAGATAACAATAGACAAAATAGAATAAAGATTGTAACTTACTACGCAGCTAACTGGATCTTGAATTTAATTGAGCCAGGATTGTATTCTGGTTTGGATACGTTATGTTCGCACCTTCTACACCTTAATGAACATTTAATGTAGAAATGTCTGTGCTGTGGATGTAATGAGGTAATTGTTTCTGCCTGCAGCATTGGGTAAGCATGTCTTTGTGAAAGTGTAGTAACTGAAAATAAAAATAAAAAATCAGTAACTTAATAACACTCATTTATCAATTAAACTTAAGTTTGGATATTATTTTTTAAAACTATTGATAACTTTTTTCTTGAATGTTAATCATATGTATTTTTGTGGTTCTTGAGGATTAGTCAATAAAACAACTATAACGTTACCTCAATAGTCATGTTCTACAGTGAAAAAAAAGTATTCCTTTAACTAGATATTAATCACTAAAGAGATCAGTATATAGAAACATCACTTAAAATTGTCTTTTACTGTGTGTTTTATATAGATATGACACCACAAACTCTAAGGTTTGTGCCAGAACTGAATAGGGGTGAAGTATAAAATGGCACTTTTTTTTTTTAAATGGTCGATTTTTATTTTGAACAAAACTTAAAAGAAATGATAAAATTAGAAAAATATAAGAATCAGGGCTATAAATAAAAATTCATAATTACAAAATTTAAATTGGTGTTATTTTAACTTCATAAACAAAAAAGACATAGTTAACAACACTGAAAATAAGTAGGCGAAATACAAAACAGACTGACTACTAGGTAGAAATAATGGTTAGGACATGGGGGAAAATTTACTTTTTTCCATTTCACCCCTATTCAGTTCTTGCACAAACACATAATACAACACTGAAAATAAATAGACAAAATAAAAAACAGAGTGACTACTGTTCTGCTAGAAAGAATAGTTAGGATCCAACAAAAA
>NW_027114089.1:59059-78483 GCF_000696795.3 Halyomorpha halys
TTTTCATTACATTATTAATACTGCAAAATTCAAATAGCACATAATTATGATTATTATTATTTATTCTTTAATAATATTATGTACTATTTTCATAATTGTTTGTATGTTGATAAAAAAATTAATTGATTCAGAAATTTACTTTTCGTAAGATCAGTAAAATATGTGTCTGGAAGAGGTTCTACATCTTCTACGGCCACAGAAGGAACAATTTTAGGTAAACTTGATTGAGTATTCTCCTTGCCACCAAGGGATAAAGGTGGAAGACCTGCTCGTTTTCTTGCAATCATAGAAGTAAGACCAAATTTTTCCTAGAAAATCATTATCAATTAGTAACCATTTTGAAATATAGATAATTATAAAAGAATAAAATGGATACAATGCAAAAATGTTTACCGTAAATGATGAATAGCCCCTAATTAATGGACTGCTGTAAGTTTTCTTTTCTTTCAAGTTCCTCTCTCGCATCGCTAAGACTTTGTAATATTCTAAATAAGAACTCAGAGTTTCTGAAAATGGAAGTTCCTTTACAGGCCAATTTCCTGTCCCTGAAATAGTGGACAAAATACAGAAGCATTATTTTTTTTATACTCTTATAAAAATTAATTTAATCAAAACTAATGAACAATTTGTTTGTTTATCATTTTCAATAATTAATTTCTGCCATTCAACAAAAAATAATTCTTAGAACCTTCAAAATTTGAGGTTTTATGCTTTATCAGGAATTAATTAATTAATTAGTCTTCTTACTTCAAATTCCTGGTAGACAATATAATGGTCAACTTTTTAGAGCCTTAAAATATTTTTTATAAATTAAGTGACAAAATTTCAAGTGTAAATTGGACCAAATCCCATTTATTGATACACACGATCAATCAGCAATCTTCCAGTAAATTGAACTAAAAGGAC
Organism: Halyomorpha halys; assembly: GCF_000696795.3. Lineage (NCBI taxonomy): Eukaryota > Metazoa > Arthropoda > Insecta > Hemiptera > Pentatomidae > Halyomorpha > Halyomorpha halys. The sequence goes on from NW_027114089.1 coordinate 59,966, forward strand.
CAGAAAAAACAATAAAAGGTGTTGAGGATAGACAGACCATCTGAAACACCGCCAACGTTAGTTTGTTAATGTAAAATGGAGAATTTTTAGTAAGAAGGCTAATTAATTCCCCAAGTAGAAAATGCAAAAAATTACATCATTTCCTGAGAATAATAAACCACTAAATAAACCGAGGTTTTAAATTTCAAGATATTGAGAACCCAAAATGAAATAGAATGACATCGTTCATCTGTTCCTTTTCACTGACACTACAGAGCCAATTTTTAGAAATCAGAAACTAAAGTTTCAGTAACAGTTCATATCGAGATGATCCTAGGAAATCTAAATTACCATCCATAATTTTTTTTTTTTTTCGACATGGTATAATGATTTCGAAAAATATTTTTTTTAAATAATTAATTTATAGAATAAAGTATTGTGTAATGATTTTCAGAATTTTTCTAATGATTTTGCTAATATAAAAGAATGATTGACAAAAAAAAAAAAATGTTTTTAACCCCCTCAAAATTTGAGATCTTACAGTTTAAGAATTCAGTAGTTATCCAATTCATAAATAAAAGATAAATAAAGTTTTAAAGTTGTTTTTTACCAGACATTGCTACAATGATGAATATATGACCTGTATAGATAGTATTTACTATTATTTATTTATACTAACAAAAAGAGGAAATATAGAAATCATACCAGTTGTTTGATCAGATATACCAACATCTCTTGACGTCCAGCGACAGAAAAAACAAGCAAGATAATAGTGTTTAGTTGGTGTCTTTGTGGTCCCATCTTCAGCGCTCCTTGTAGTAGCCCTTACTGAGAGCGTATGGAAGCAGTTGGGACAATCAAAGCATGTGTTACACCTTTAAACATTTGTAAGAGTTAGTTGTTTAAAAAATTATATTTCTAAAAATAAACATGGATGAAAAATAATTCATATTTATTAAAATAAATAAATCATTATTTCATTATAAGGTAACACTGAAGATATTATTACAATTTTAGACAATAAAGAAAGAAAAACGGTAGTTACATCTATAAAAACAAAATAAGAGTTTAGTTATTTCATAATTTGGTACATTATAATGTACAGCTAGATTTAATTAAGGAGACATTTAGAACTTTGAGAGGGGATGCAACAGCAGTTCAATTGTTTGAGATGAACCAAATTATTACTTTTAACATATATTTATTACATAAAAATTAATTATAACCATATTACCTGTTTTTTCTAAACTTAGCTTCGGCGGAAGGTAAATGCTCCATACAATTAGAGCAATAGTGGGAGTCCACCTGCAATTAAAAATCAATTTAATTACTTGATACTCTAAATTTACTCAATACAATACAAGGACTAGTTAGTTATAATATTTTGTTAATTATAAAAACTATTATTTTTTTAAATATTTTATTGATAAATGACAGAACATGGACCTATTTAAACATTTTCAAATATTTCATTTTACTAACACAGAATCCTGTAACTATGAGAAACTCCACAATTATGTAAGTAACTTTTCTACAGTACCTCGATCAAATATCCAAAGTATGATATAATAAAAAATTGTGTGATGCAAGGAAAAACATACACTACCATAGAAGACAAAATATATTTAAAAATGCTACATCTCCAAGACTGGCCTACAAATAAATCATACACTTCAAACCCAAACCATATTAAAATACTAAACCATCTGGTGTAGTAACATTAATAATAAGTTTTGAAAATCTTAGAGAGGAATATTATAAATTTAATTATTGACTGAAGTTATCTTCTTTTGTGTACACTGTTGCTTTGGTTGAACAGTGGTAAAAGTTTTTAGACAGGGGTTTCTTTCTCTAATGTGGTCACTCTATAGAATATCCCCAAGCTAGTAGGGTTGTCAAAAAGTACCTAAAGCCTATAGTACAATCTATAGAATACATCAAATACAAAATAAAACATATATATATATTTTTGACAGCTATGGCAATATAAAAAGAAAGTAGCAATAATATCTTGTTATAAACTGATTGTGAAAATTTAAGCATTTATTTAGTTTAGAATATTTTTTTCATCTGTATGTTTAATTTTCTATTTAGTACAAATTTATATGAATCCAATAAATCATCTTACTTTTATGTTTAAAATATCCTCTTTTATTCTTGTTTTGTTACATTTATCTTTTGTTTCTTTCATCCTTTTATTTTTCTTAAGTAAATATTTACACTTTGCTGCTTTGCACTGATAATAGAACAATTTAGAAAAACTTACTCAGTGAAAAGTAGCTTAATTTCAGAATTGTCTGAAAGCGAAATCCAACAGAGAAAGTAACCTAGTCTACAGTACTAGCTTTAGAGTAGGGCCAATAAAAATACTCTTTTTTTTTTAAATTGTCTCACTATCAAAGCAAAGTAGCAATTTATACAATGTATTGCCCCAATTAAAAATGTAAATTGTATATCTTACACATATATTTCACTATTTAGTAAGGAGTACATAAATTCAATACTAATACTATATAAAAAAAATCATAACCTTCTTTCTTTGCGATTACAAGTAAAAATAATGCTAAATAAAGAGATGGATCTCCGTTAAATACTAAATATACTACATTATTACTAAATTAATAATATTTAATTTAAATCATCACACTAATTGTATAAGTGATCAAGTGCAATTTTTTTTCTATATGAGTTTAATACTCATGTAGATATAGATATGATATAAGTTAATTTGTTAAATTAAATATATATACATATTTTTAATTTGATACAACAGTATCAATGTGGATTGAAGTTGATATTTGTCTTTGGTTAAGTTGAGATACAATTCTAAATATTAACATATTGATGATAGAGTCTGTATTCATCAAAAAATAAAATTAATCTTAATATATAAAAAAAAAAAAAAGGTTTGTTGCCCACATATAATTCAACCAAAGATGGAAGGAATCGTTATCCAATGAATTATAAACCTATTTTAGGTAAAATGAGAAAATGTCAATTTAATATTTGTCTACTGCGAATTTAAAATCTTAAATTCAAATATAAATGAATCACATGTTTGTATTCTATAGTTAGGATACAAAAAAAACAAAACAAAATTATCACCTGTATATTATCTGAGAAGCTGTATTGTGCAAAATTTAATTACACTTCCTATTAGATGAAATGAGGTCTCAGATCAACTTACAACTGTGTCAATATAAACCCACCAAAGATAAATAGTAAAAAATATAAAACTGATAAGAATGTATTTCATTTTAGGATTTGGTAAGTAATTATATAGTTTGTATAAATATTTTTTTAATTTAAATCAAAAATTGAGAGCCAACATCATCTACGACATATGTTGCAAAAGCGTGAGGATGATAAGCCGTTAAAAGTTTTTTGATGGTTGAGATAAGTCACATAATTATAACTTTGTTTTATATAAAGTTATATTGAAATAAATTTATACAAATAATTTTCTGGTTCCTACAATTTTATTATGAATATTCTTTCTGATTCCTACAGTTTTGTTATCAATATTTTTTTGTGCTCTTACAATTTGTTTTACTATCAGTTTTCATTAGCATAACATGTACGCATTCAAACTTAGTTATTTTGTAAGTGTTATTAATGAAAAAGAAAATATTAAAAAAAAAATTACTTATTTTGTAAGTGTTATCAATGAAAAAGAAAATATTAAAAAAATTACATCTCTATTCAGTTCATTAAATTTCAAGTTCAATCATTATTTTTTTAAGTTCAAGTAATATATGAAATCAATAATACTCCAGTTGTATAGAATATATAATTTAAGAATAAAATTACTGCCCCTTTAATATCTCTTAACAAGCAATAAAGCTAAAAAAGAACTTTTAGAAATGAGGGATTCAATCGTAAAGGAAAAAATAATTTTATTCTGGGACTTGTGTCCCCTAAGAATAAATATATTGTTTACAAATTAAAGTTAATTGTCTAGCAGATATTTAAAAAAGTTTCAATGTACATGTTGATATAACATAAAAACCTTAAGTTAAATTATAATTTATAATATTAATCAATAATGGCTCACAGAGATGTGGAGGTTTGGTCATGTAGTAGGTGAAGAAATAGGTGGTGTTTAAAGGAAAGGATGGATGAATGGAGATAGGAAGAGAATTCCAGAAGGTTGCACGTAAGACTAAGATTTTCTATGGGAGGGCATATATAAATTGATTGGTTGGGATATAGCGTTTAAATCAATTGATGGACAAGGATATAGGTCAGTTTTTTAATTTTAAAAACTTGGAATAGGAAAACACCAAGGGGGTATTGCCTTCAGGAGATTGAATAGAGCCACTTCAACTCGGTATACCAACGGGAGACATGAGAGTGCCTGGGAAACCTGAAGATACATCTTATGAAGCAATTCATGAGTCTCAACTCTAGACCTGCAGCAAGCCCTCCATAGACCAAGGAACCATAGTAAAAGAGGGGAAAAACAAGAGATGATACCAGGAGCTACCTGTATTCAGAGGAATGGAATCATGGAATTGTTAAAGTACAGTTATGGATTAGCGGGTGATCTGGGAAATATAATTATTCTAGAAAGGTGTTGATTGAGGGTGAGTCCAAGATTTTTTATTGTGGAGTAGAAGTGAATCGGTTGGTTGTTAAGGAAAAGTAAGGGAGGGAATAAAGGAGGCGCTTGGAACCAATAAGAATGGACTTAGTTTTCCAGCATTCATTATTAATTTGTTGTGGAACGTCCATGTGTTAATGCTATTTATACATCTTGTATCCTTTGAATGACCTCAAGCATCTCGGAGGGATGGAAGGATATGTAGATTTGGAGACCGTCAGCGTATAAGTGGTATTGTGAATGGTGAATGGACTCAGGGAATGTGAAAGAAGAAAAGAGTTCGTGAAAGTGAGGACCCCTGAGGAACACCTCATGTCAGAAGAAGGGGAGAGGATGGAGATATGTTCAGAATGATAACTGTTTGGGAACAATGGGACAAGAAGGAGAGGAACCACTTTAGGACACTTAGGAAACCACTGAGGGAAGGTTTTGAAGTTTAGTGAGGAGGATCTTATGGTTAACTGAGTCAAAGGCTTTTGAAAAAACAAAAATAAATAGTAAATAGAAATTTTCTGATTGTCTATAGAGGATTGGGGATCTTGGGATATTTTCCAATTAAGTGAATTGCATGGAGTATTGGGAGCAAAAACCAGATTGGAAAGGGTTAAGGAGAGTTTTTGCTTGATAAAACTATTACGTTGGGAGTGGAGTAATCTTTCAAGTGGCTTGGATAAATTAGATGGAATGGATATTGCCCAGAAGTCAGAAACAGAAGAAGGAGAAGATACTTCGTTTAATGGATCAGGACTTTCCTCGCTATCAACATGGTTTAACTAGGTTCTGTCAAAAAGAACACTTTTACAATGTTAAAATATCTGCTATTTACAATGTTTTACATCCAAACAGCAATCACTTAACATAATTTAATAACATTATTATCTTAAGAAAACAAATTTCCTAAAGATTCTTACAACAATTTTGAAACTCAGCCTCAAAAAAGCCGATCATGTACATAACATGAAGTCATGTAATTTAATCATATTTGAGGTTTTCGGTCATAGAACATGGTAACTGAACATAAGAAACTAATATCCTCAATACATAAAAAATTACAGTCACAATTATTTACGATGGAACACCTCAAAAATTACACCACTAAAATACTAATACCAGTGAAGAAATGTATGAAATTTAGAAGCTAAAACTTCTTCTACACATGAAAATTCACAAATTTCTTATTTATAGAAAATTAAGACATTCATAATTAAAAGATTTCTTTTTTTGTTCATGTCCTCCACTGAGGACCTATACAGTCCCTGAGTAGGAATGTCAAGATTCAATTTTCAGGGCCGTCATGAAATAAATATTAACTGAACAAGTTGGAATTTGAACCCACAACCTTCAGAACTAAGCACTCTGGGACCCTAGCCTGCTCAGTTATACGATGTCCTCATATTTAGAATTATTTAATATGATTAGATTATCAGTGAAATGCCAAAGTTTCAGAAATAACGTAGGGTGAAATGTTAGCAAATAAATAGTTAACAACTATTTTTTGATCCTTTTTGACCACATCCCATTCCATCTCCTTCATATTCAGTAATAGTCAATTAGTTTTATATATAATTTCAGAAAAAAAACATTGGCAAATTTCTAGGAAATCTGAAAAATTTCCATGATTACTAGTTTGAATTATGATTAAAAGTTTAACATAGCCGCTAATTTCAGGTTTGATATAATTTTTTATTTTTAAATGGTGATGTTACAAATTTAGTTAGGCATTTTTGGCAGGAAGAGAACAAAATCCCTTTTGTAAAGGGGAACCAAAAATGGGTTAACAACCCATAATGTGACAGGTGGGTACATCAGACCTAGTTACAATTATTTGTATAGTTTTGTATTGTAATCAAACATTCAATATAATGCATTTTTACTGTACTTATTCATATGGAAATGAATTATACAACCTAAAGAGAATTAAAAATAAATTAGTACAGAACATCAAAACGGAAAACAAATAAATATTGCAATCTATTTACACCTGTTGCGCTGTGAGTTAAAAAGCAACTGAACCCAAGATAACAAAATATTTAGATACTCTAAAATATTTAAGAAACCCAATTTAATCATCTAAAAATTTGGTATAATTGGTTTTTTGGTGGCACTTGGCTTTCCGATTTCAGCAGGTGAGCAGCCCTAAAATCTAGCACTATATTATATATTATATATACTATATATTATCCACAATCACCTATCTTCTCATTATTATAATTGCATTTTAACTCACAATGTGAGTGATAAGTGTACATAAATAAATAGTGAAATTTATTAGTCTTACATTTTGGTGTTCTGAACTAATTTATTTCTGATTTTCTTTATATATCTAGTTGCCTAGGTCTGCAAAAATTTTAGATGATTACTTTTGGTCTGTACTGATTATATCAATAATCGAATTATGCTTTCAGGATTACTCAGTGTTATTTTGGCAGTTGGAGCCTCAGAATTTGACGATGAATTATACATTTCACATAAAGACAAAACTGTTTCAACAAATGATCAACACAAACAACAAAAAAAGAATAAGTTACAAACAGGTCATGATTCTTTAGAACTATCTTTTCCTCTGTTTCCAGAATGGGATGACTTTCCGATCAACAATATAGAAGGAAAAGTGAAAGATTCTACTAAAACTTTTGTAGATGAAAAAGATCCTTTTTCAGATATTACTGATACTGGTAAAATCTTTAAATCAAAAAAGAAACCAAAAGACAAATTTATCATGACATTTACTGAATTTTTTATACCCATTATGAATCATAAAAATTTCGATTTTCCAAGCATGCCTAGAAAATTAGATTTTTTCGAAGACTTTTTCAAAGATTTTCCCTTGAAAGATTTTGAGGACCAGCCAATAATGCGGCATAAAGCACCAAAAAGATTTCTGGATTTTAATCCTTTTCTTTCATTTGTTCGAAATACTAGTTCAAGGATATCAAATTTATTTAACAATAATAATTTTACTATTAGCAATGCTACTAAGAAAATGGAAGCTAAGAAGTTTGAATCACTATTCCAAAAACCAATGAATGAAGCGATTGTTCTGATGGAAAACAAAATAAATGGAACGGATATAATTCCTGTCTGTTGTGCGGGCCACACAGCATGTAGGCCAAGTAAGGCATATAGTTAATTTGCTATATAAACACATAATGCTTGTTAAAATTTATTATTAATGCCTAAAAATTGGGCAAATTAACCTATTGTTTTTGACTTCTGCTCTTAGATGTTTTTTCTCATTTTGGTTTCATGTCTTCTTGTACAGGGAGGGAAAGTTCAGCACAGAAAATTTCAATTGTTACTTGAAGGTTTTCTCAGAAATGATTAAGGGCAATTTTACATTAAAATAAACTAATTAGCTTATACACATAGATTAGCTTAAATTCTTAGGCATCTGCCATATCTTAATGTTTCATTTAATACAATTGAATTTAGCATTTGACTGAGAGCAGATCATAGGAGTGAAATGTAGAAAACTAGTTCAAATAAAATGTAGAACTATTTCAAAACAAATTCTGAATCATTATAATCAACAAGTTTCCTTTCTAGAACATTTAAATTAATATTTCATTTCATAGCAATCGTATTGTATAAAAATATTTTATTTTAATGATGAATAGTCAGTCAACTATTAAAATCAACATCTTTGTTATCAACACCCATGCCTTGCTATAACACATAATAACGTTTGATAGTTAAAATATATTAGTAAAAGCACACATAATTGGATTAAAATAGTCAGAAGTATCAGCCAATCTTTTATGATTGATATGGGTGAAATAATTATACAGAAATAACTTTGCAACAGTTTGATACATTTTTATTTCCCAAGGGTTAATTCAGATCTGAGTTTTTAGATAAATGAACAAAACCAGTACAGTGAAAATAATAGTAAAATTAATATTTTAGAAATTGTAATTACATAAAAAAAGTTATATCATAGGAAAGACACATAAATTAACAGTTTCGAAGTACCACTCTAACATGGTTTGCACTCACACACAATGTTCTATTGCTGAATGTTCTAGTAACTATTATAACTATTGACTTAGGCTCGCCAAGAGAAAACTAAATTTACACAAATACAAATCATTTTATGGTTCAGGTTATAATTGACAATAGTTGGTGGTTTTCTCAAAACTTTTGGTACCTAGAAGTGAGTACGCACCCACCTGCCATGTTGGAGTAGTGCTTTGGAACTAATACCATAAATTATTACAATTTTCAAATCACTCCACTTTGGCCAGATTTATTTTAACCTGTTATCAAACACAGGATTAAGCAAAAAAATCATAAACTTTAAAGAAAACACGTGGGATAAAGATACAAAATCATTAGAAGGACGGGAAACATTAAAATCAAAATACTTTCAAATAGTATCATACTATCCTAATAGCTTCAAAACAGGTATTAATATATAAATGAAGATGAAATCATTGCTTTTTACTAAGCAAGAAAAAATACCTCGATGTGATATAATCTATTTTTCTTTGCAGACATGCACTGTGAACAAGGTATGTGCACAGACCAACACGATAAAGAAAACGTGTACCTATCAAGACTCAAGCAAATGGCTAATGTAACCAAACTTAGCAGAATAATGATATTTTACACAATACCGATTCTACTAGGTATGATTACTAATGTCATAATATTTTCAATAGGCAGCGATATGGCTGAATAAACTAACCACATATTTATAATTTTACAGGAATTGGAGGAATTGTGGTAGCAACAGAAATAATCAGAAAACACAATAATGCTGTTAAACAGGTGCAATTCATGAAGCAGTATGATCCCATCCAACATTGTTAGATAAAGCTTAAATTTATACTATGATAAAAATAAATAAAAATGCTATGATATTAACTTAATAATTGATGTCTCAGATTATTTTTTTTTTCCAAATTAAACTATTAGCTAACAAAAATATATTTATTTTGATTACTCACTTCATGACAGACACAGTAACCACACCTTAATTCTAAACAATGCCTGCAGAAATACAGTTTGGATATTGGTTTCAGAGAACCACATGTACATTCATATTTCACATAATCTTTCTGAATTAAATAAGACATTATCAAATATTGTAAGTAGTTGTAAACAAAGAACCTCCTCGACTGTTTCCTAGTCGTTCAGATGAGGCGATGTGGCTGCCTTACCGCCACCTATTGGACACAGGAAGAATTTCCCTGTTGGAACAAGGACAAAAAAACAAACTAAATTCCAGAAAAGAAACATTTAAACAATTTATTTACAAATTTTTATTTCATTGGATGCATTTAAAATTATATATTATGTATGATTTGAAGGGAAAATTTCCAAATAAAATTAAAAATAACTGAATGATTTCAAATATTTAATAAATTTCACATTAAAAAAAATTTAATGTTTACATAGATGAACAAATGCTGACAAAGGCATTATTTTTTATAATCCTAAAAAATAGATGCATAATTAGCTAAGTAGAAACAACATATCTAATTATTTTGCGATCAATTCATTACAAATTAATCATAATTGAATTTTTCAAATTCTATTTTAAAAATAAATTATAAAAGTAATAGTGTAATTGTTAATTTATTTGTACAAAATAATGAATAATTTATGAAACTAGAAAGGAGAGGGTTGGGGGTGTTAGAAATGTAAAATCATAAATACATATAAAGAGATATGTGGCATCTTCATTCCCATTCAATAACATTAAGATGTTTCACTGTAAGAACAACGGATATCATTTTTTGTGCTACCAAAAAAAATAAATTTAAAAAATAATAAATGAATGCAAGGTTTTTTAATTAATATGAGATTAATATATTTTAAGAACAACTATAAATGTAAAGAGTTGCATAAAATCATGGTCATTCTCGTCGGATATTTTTTTAAATATAAAAAACAACCAATGAATGCAAGGTATTTTAACTAATATGAGATTAACATATTTTATAAGATATAAAGAATCACACAAAATCACAGTCATCCGCATCGGCAATTCTTCATTTATTTATTCATTTTATTTTTTTTTTGTCCTGTACTTCAATTCGGAATTAAATTTATCTTGGTTCTGGCAGCCCAATATAACTATCTGGTACAATGGTGATGGCCTAATTTCAGTAGCATAGCTGTTGCTCAGTAGTGAGGGAAGGACATGGGACATGTTTATAGTTACTAGTATCTTATAGGCTGATTTCAGCTAGGTGAATCAGGTACTAGAATTTTATGCAGACAATAATGACCTGAAGGCATAAGGTACTAAAAGATTATTACAAATGTTCACTGCAGGTTTTAGGGGAGACCCTTTGTCAATAGATTTTACTAACTTTTTCTTAGTTGATCTTTGAATTTCGCATTGACTATTCTTATTAGTGACACAACAGCTTCTTAACAGGTTGATATCTGGTTGAGGCAAGTTGCACCCTAATTTTGCAAATGTGTCTGCTTTTTAATTTCCCCATAAAAGTATAATTTCCACAGTATCACGCCATTTGTTACAGTTTTATAGAAATTTAGTTGAATAATTTTTTTTTTAGTTCATTCTTGTTCACCTTTTTTATAAAACAACAGGCCTATGATACACCAAGGACATGCTAATAATTTTTTTACTGAGCCAGTTGATGTCAAATTAATGAGTTTTCTGCAAATTTCCCTCAATGTAGAGTTCAGTCTGACCTCTAATGCTCCTTATTTATATCCTTTGTTACTATCTTGCTGTTCCGTATAAATGAATTAATTAGTAAAACATAATTTCTGTGAAAACCTCCCCTCATAATGCAGTGATTGATTCAGAATTAAACTCTTTACATATTGTCTATTTGGGATTTCAAATAGATCCTCTAGAAAATGCTCAGACAAACTCATAAAAAGGTAAAATTTTATCATACTCTTAAGTCAAATAATAATATACATTAAATGATAATATTTTATTATTTTACATTTCACTACTTAATCACCTCAGTATGCTGAGCTAATAAGAGCATAAAGAGATGATGCATACTAATTAAGAACATGCTTAAATAAATATGATTAAAAATGATGTATCATATTGATGAAACAAAAAAGAATAATGATAAACATAAACCTTTTTAAAAAAATATATATATAAATGTAGTAAGAGAATATCTTATTTATTTCTTCATTGTGTCTAATTTTAATGGGGCATATATCCTTAGAAGACATTAAAAGCCTGATCTCTTAATCTATCTAAATACCCTTAAATTTAATTTAAATTCAAAACAAAACTGTTTCACTACATATTAATAAATTCTTAGGTTATTTGAAATTTCTATACAATTCTTTAGAACAATCAAACACATACCCCCGAATATTAGAGAAATTATTTTATCACAATAATATATTATAAATATCAATATTTTATTATTATTTTACTGGTTTTACACAGTTTATTAAGTTGAGAGCATTACACAATATTATTAGCACAATTTTATTCATTTACATAGTAAATAATAACTAATTAAGAACTTAATTCTATAAATATGATTGAAAAAATATATTCCCAATTTAACTCTGATCAAAAAACTAAAAAAATGCGATAAATTGACAATTTAGAATTAAAATAATTTTATATGTCAACTCAGAATTTAAAGAATGTTAAAATAATTTCACATATTAAAAACAGTTTCACAAACTAATTAAAGACAGTTGAACAAATCAAGAAAGATATAAAATATCAGTTTATATAGGTATCAAAAGAGGCCGGTACCTCCAACAGCCATTTCCGACGTTAAATTCGGCAGTAAAATGATTATTTTAATAAAATAATAATAGTTCAGCAAACTGTCAAAAGATAGCAGCACAAATCAGGAAAGGCAAAAATTAGTAGTTCTAATATCTACCGCAAGAGGCCAGCACCATCCAGACAGCTATTTCCGAAGTCTAATTCCAACTCGAAAACATTTATTTTGTATCAGGACGGTAGAAGATTGTAGGAGCTCAAATATTCCGCTAGGGACCAAAAGGGCCAGTCTGACTGAGTGAGCTCCTGTAAACTCCTAATCTCCTAATACAAAACGAAAATTTTACTCGTGGACGTAGAATAGATGGCTGGATAGTGCTGCCCTCTTGCGGCGGTCTTTGGAACTAGTATTTTCTACCTCTTTGATTAGTGCTGCTATCTTTTGGTAGTTGATTAAACTATTATAACTTTATTAAAATAAACATTTCTCTGCTGAATTTTACATCGGAATGACAGCTTGGATGGTGCTGGCCTCTCGCGGAGCTAATTTGAACTCATAATATTTTCTGTCTTTCATGATTTGTGCATTTCAAACTATAATTTTAACATTCCTAAAATTCCAAATTGTTATTTATCGCTATCCTTTTTTGTTTTATTTATCGGAGTTAATATGATATATAGGTTTTTAATCGTATTTATTTATTCTTTATTATTAGTTCTTAATTAGTTGATAATTGGTATCTTTGATCAGATGCATGTTCTTTTAATGGACTTTTATCCACTTAAGTTTATTTATTAACTTAATAAACTTTGAAGATAAAGTTGTGAATTATAAAACAATAAAAATAGTGTGATTTTTGTCTACTTATTTAAATTATTCTTTGATTTAAACTATGATCAAATAATCACACATATTTAGGAGTGCATGTTTGATTGTTCTGAAGGATTTTATTGAAATTTCAAATAATATAATAATTTAAATTTAAAAAAGTATTAGTGATAAAATAATAATAGTTAAAAAAAAGTTTAGTTTTTTATGTTAAAAACTCCATTGTATTTGTAAATAGTAAGATACAAATCAGTATATCTCTGTATTTTACAATGATTTATCAATTTGCCCTTCATAAATAATTAGTTGCCACAAAAAAATAAATGAATAATAATAATTAAAATGTTCAGCTTTTATTGCTTCAAGGTTATAATTTCCAATCAAAAGTTCTCTCTAGATTGAACTATATCACCATTTATAGTTCCTACATTTTAATAGAACCAACGGCATTGAAATTTACTTGTCAATTAAACAGCTTGGTTGTGAATGATTTATAAGGGAAAACACAATCTTGCTAATTTTATTAATTAGAACCTTATCAAACCAAGACAACAATATGTTAAAAAGTAAAACTACACAGGATGGGTTGAATAAATGAATACATCTTGAGCAAATAAATAATTTTATATTACATAGATGTGATTAATAAGACTATATAAACATAATGTACAAACCATATACAATGAGCAAAAATTGCACATTAAATGATAAAAGTGTTGACGATAGAAACTTGTTTTTTTATAATAAATATTCATTCATTTAAACAAAACTGAGTAGCTTTTGTCATGTTAATACATAATTGTGTTAGTAGGAATAATTAAAAACTATTTTGTACATTTTTATTCATTGAAAAATGGTATTCATTGAAAAAATATTTAAAAAAAGTTTAGAAAATAACCAATCACTTTGGAACTGTAATGAAATTTATTATAACGACAATATCACCTGACTAATATAGTAGACTCACAATAGTATATTTTGTTTTTATGAAACTTATGGAATGATCTTTTTCTATTTATTATAACAAATTACATTTATCCTTGAGGGTCATCTTTGTGCCATAATATTGTTGAAAGACATAATACTGTTATTAATATTATACTACCCAAAGGCATAATCTATTAATTAAAAGTAAATAAATAACTGCTTTTGTGTCATAAAATAAGTAATAATACATAAAAATTAAACAGAAATAATTTAAAAGAAAATGATCAGATAAACATTTTATTCCAATTGAAAATTAGTCCAGCAACAAATAATAATAAAATATTAAAGTAATTTATAATTATATCATCAAATATAAACCCCTAAATGACAATCATGTTTTTACACAATAATTTCACACTTAATAAAAAGATTTTATTATGAACTTGCTTTCATGGGCCCCTCTAAACAATAATAAAGTTGTCTTAATGATTACAGACACATATATATATATATATGAAAGCTTTTTATTATTTGGATAATTTTTCATTTTTTTTTCATTAAAATAAACAAATATTTTTCATATTACAGAGTTATCGGTCATAAATTACGGTGATTATACTCAATTATTTAAAGTAATATATTTACTCACAAAGTAGAAAAATTAATTTACAAATTTAATATAGTTTAATTTACAAAACACGTAATATGCTTTATGATTGTATTTTTTACGTGATGAAACGTGTACATTAATTAAATTAAGTACAATATACATCTTTATACAAGAACAGGCTGTCGATTTGACCTCCTGTATAGACGAAGTCTCCTCAAAAATTGCTTGTGCTACGTCGAATTACAGTTTACAGCATTCTTTTCTGTTTGGTGTTTAGGAGATGTTTGAGTGTATTTTGTAAGTTGACCTGAAATAGTTTTGATTTCTGAACATGAAGTCCTCTCTTGATGTAGCCTCATCAATGACTCTGATGTCACTAAAAAATAAAAGATCAGTTTAGATTAAAGTTGGATTTTAAAAAGTAACAGTGCATGGAATTAAAAAAAATTATTATTAACCAATAGGATGTGCAACAGGTAGTGCTCCAACCATAACACTTGCAGTAGTTCCACTTTTCAACGCACTGCGTTTTGACTGCATCATACTTTGACGAACATTTCTCTCAGGCTTAATAAGGATAATGTAGAGCTAAAAAAAAATTAATAGAATTAATATTACAAACATGGAGATTGAACACCAAGTAGTAAAAAGGAGGTAAACAAATAGTAAAGGAAATTAAGAGACCAACTCTCCTGATTTTATGGGTTAATGATTAAAAACAAAAAGTGATATGCAAATAATAATAGATAATACTGTAATATATTATAATACATTTTGAGAGTGTTAACAATATATAGTTTATATATTATATAAACTACATACAATATAGTTCCAATATAATCTTCGAATCCTAACCTTGAAGAATAAATATTATATTTCATATAACCACTTAAAAATGAAACATTCTGTCATTTGAATTACTTTGTAAAAGTTGTATGTACAAAAGTACTATACATAAATACTGTATTTGTCCAAATATAAGAAGTCTTTGATTTTTTATATAATTTATATTAAAAAAATAATTATTAGTAATCAGTAGTTTATATAATATATATATACAAAACTTTGTTAAAATATTTTTATTAAATTGATTTACTTTAATGGAACTAATGTATTTATTTAAAACATTGTGATATCCGGGTGAGCTTTTCGAAGTTTGTTCTTTTAGACACCAATGTCTAACATTGTTTTCTGATGTACAATATTTTCTATCTACAACTCAATTGTTTGTTTCTTTTGCAACAAACAATTATGATTTTAAAATTAGAATCATAATTTCTTTTAATATTTTCATAAAATTAGGTTTTTCATTGTTTAACATGCTTTATTACACTACTACTCATATTTAATAAAGGCTAGAAATACAATATTAAAACTATAGGTAAGTGATAAACACATCTTCTCATCTCCAGTATTTAATAACAATAATAATATTATTTATTTATTCTGGGGCTAGTCCCTTTAGAATAATATTATAGGCATTGACAAGAGGCATTAGTGCAAAATAAAAATGAACTTATAGAAGGTCATAAAATATATCTAAAATAATAAATTTGAGAAAAAACAAAAATAAATAAATAACAATAGTTTTATTAACGTTGACTGTAATCCATCTTAACAGATCTAACATTTGGGAGACGACAGTATGAAGGTGCCTTTATACAATAAAGTGCTGACATTTGGCACCTTTTGGTATGCAGCCTTCACCATTCCTGGTAAAATCCAGAGCATATATGGTGACCCCAAACATAAGGCGAGTATCTATATTTGGCTAAATTTTCTGGAAAAATACCACACCTTATATTCGGGCAAATACATAGTTAATATATAAATTTATTAGCAGGTTGCCATAAAAATATAAAATATGAAATAAATAAAAAATAATAATTAATTAATAATAAATTATTACCTTAGGTGAAAATAAACAAATAACAGTAACACTGGCAGACAGACTGATAGTCACAGACATACTGGTAATCCGAAGTGGCATGTGATTGCCAGTAGCAAAATAAAGAGGAACAAACGCAAGCCATATTATACAAGTAGTATACATCGTAAAACCTGAATTGGAAATAAATATTATATAATAAGCATCCTTTTATTCAATATATTGCTGCTTTGCTGGAATATTGGCACATCTAACAAAAAAAGAAGTTTTGATTTTATTTTGAAATGAGCGTGTTGCAAAGATATATAAGACACCATAGAAAAGAATTTCTTTCTTTATTTTGGTCCCTCTATAGACTTTCCCAAAACTAGTAGGGTTGTCATTGTAACCAAAGTCTATGGTACAATCTATATAGAATCCATCAAATATAGAGTAAAAATTCTTTTTTTGACATTTGACAAAATGTGCCTTTATTCAAGCAAAGAAACAATATGACACAAACATATTGACCCTGGTGGAAAAAGTGACACTTTTCTGAAAATGATGTTTTGGCAAATCAATTTTCCTAACATATCCAGCATTATCTAAAAGAAGAAACAAATGTTATTGCTACGATATAACTAGTCATAATAGGAAATAACTTTTCTTTTTTTTATAACTCCCTACCTGGTCATTTCTGGCATTCAGGGATGTTATCTACAGGTTACCACCCTATCCTAACCATGGTAGGGAGTCAAATTTTCATTTTGTGGAACCACCACAGAAATAAAAGTCGACCCCACATGTCGGATTTGAACCAGTGCCCCTGCAGTCACAAGCCAGTAAAAGTTGTACTTTTACGCACTCGGCTACGAACGGTCCAAGTTGGAATTAACTACTCAAGTAATTATTACTACCCTTCAGATAGTAATAAGGACATTTTTAATAATAATAGTTACATATTTCAGTATTCTGTCTCTCCTGAACAACAAGATTTTCCAGAAGTGTCACTTACCCCACTAGAATGTGATATAGTATATATTTTTTACCTATATGCTTAGATTCATTAAAAGCTTCTGGTATATTACGAGTAAGGACAGCATATACCGTACAAACAATTATGAGTAATATGGGGTAGGCAAAAGCAATCATGTAGGAGGCATCAATATATGATGAGCACACCAGCAAATTGTCCTCTCTCGTTGGGTGGTAGTGGATAGCATTAGGAGGAGAGACTATCATCCATAAAATGTTAATAATTACCTAAAAACAAATAGAATAGTAATTAATATACTAAACAGACTATATGCCATATTTATTTCTACTTCAACCTATTGGCTAACTTATTTAAAAAAATAAATACAGGAACAAGGTTGTAGGAATTGCAGTAGAACCAGGACCTGGCCAGCCCCTACAACCATGCCACCGCCTATCACATGAGCCTCGGCAGAAGAAGTAATCCTTTATCGTGATCGGAAGCGAAATCCATGATATTCACCATATTCATGTGCTCATTAATAAGCAGAAAGTCTCACATTTCAATTTCAACCCCCCTTTTTCCACACTAATTTAACACAATTACAGCATACAACTGAGGCGTTTGGTTTCAAAACCGGTTACATCCATTTTTTCCAAAAATTTTTTTATTTTATTTTTTATAAGTTTTTAATGTTAGAAATGATGTGTTAGACGCGTTTGTTTCAAAAACGTCTAGATCCTTCTAAAATCAATACTAAAAGATTCCATTTCTCATCAAAAGCGGTTCCATCCAAACTTCACCTATCGGCCACTTGGAGCAGTCCTATCGACCACTTTTGTTTTGGTAATTGACCATAACCTTCTCATTCTTCAACCAAGTCACCGAAATCTTGTTTTAAATATTTCCCTCAAGTGACAAACACGGAAAAGAGAGTGTAAACCCTTTAATTATGGAAAAAAATCCTGAAATTCAGTTGGTGCAACCAAGAAAAAGGCCGAAACTTCAACAATCTTGGAAACGCTCCTTAGAAA
>NW_027114089.1:81158-82435 GCF_000696795.3 Halyomorpha halys
TAAAAATAATTGATAAATGCAGTAATAAATATATATCAAAAAGTAATAAAAAAAAAATAAAAAACACAAATTTTGAAGGAGCTACATTTTTTTCCTTTATCAATTACAAAGATTCATCAGTGAAAATAATAAACTGAAGGACATCACACATAAATATTTCTTTTTCTTTGCTTAATAATTTTATAACTCATTATATTTTTTAAAATGTAAGGCAACTAGCTCCTTTATTACATTAAGTATGAGTTCTAACCTGTAAAATTAATCTCTAAAAATCAGTCAACCCATTTTTCTTATTGAGAGTGAGTATAAACGGAAAGAGAGTGATACCTGAAAACTTATGAGAAAGCTGCAAATTATAAGTTGTGATCTCGGAGAAATAAAACTAGGCCTTTTTGTTGTCCTTTTGCCGGCTTTAAATATACGAGAAATTCGGTTTGTTTTTGTGAACAAGGCAGCATATACAACTGTGAAACAGAATCCAGCACCGAACCTGGGAAAAGATGAAGTTTTTGTAATTGAGTAATCAAAGACTTGGCAGCTTTAGTTATTGAACAATCAAAGACTAAGCAGTTTTAGTTATTGAATAATCAAGGATTTAGCAACATAATTTACAGAACAGGCATTACCTCTGAATCCCACAGACCAAATTGGTAGGTCTTATGACAAGTGCGAAGGTGATCGAGTAGCAAAGGAGAATTCCCGACAGCAAAACATAACTCAGTTCTCTACCTGCAGCTTTTACAATTGGTGTGTTGTTATGTCTTGCAAAGACGGTCACTACAAATAATGTTGCTATGATTCCGGCCAACGATAAAGACATAGCTCCAATAGCCCAACCGGATTCCACTCTTAGATATACCTACAAAAATAATTAAAACCATTGACTTAACAGTTATACACACATTACTTAGAAGTAACAATTATAATTTTTTTATATTGCTTAATTTTTTTTTAAAGTAAAATTTCTTTCAAAAATTAATAACAGCTATGCATAGAAAATAACTTTTAAATCATAGACAGATTTTTTTCAATTATGAAAAAATATTTTTAAAAACTATTTAAATAAGTTTTTCATTAAACAAAATGGATTTAGAAATTAGAGAAAGCAAATTAGTAGAAAAAATAATAAATGTAAAAGTATGGTTGAAGTTCAACATCTTAAGAGTAAAAATGACAATAAAATAAATAAACAAACGTATGTATTTTGATTTCTTGTTTGAGACTGGTTTTATATATACATATATGTATATATATAACAATAATAATTTATTATTATT
>NW_027114089.1:82500-95764 GCF_000696795.3 Halyomorpha halys
TTTTGATAAACCTGCTCACTATAAAGGATAATCTCAATTTTTAATTTAACAGCCTCACAAATCTTTCTAAAATAGTTGCAGGTTATTTATAGTATATAAACTAAATTATTCTTATTAAATTATTATTCTCTCCATCAGGGCTGAGATTCCGAAAAATCTGAAACTAAAAAGTATAATGTGATAAAGTCAGCTCTGATATACAGCAGTGATACTTGGGTTCTAACAGGTACCCTAGAAAGCAGAATCGAGATATTTGAAAGGAAAGTCCTCCAGTCAATATCTCATGTGGGACATATGGCTCAAAGCAATCCATCAGGACACTTCTACACAACAAATAATGTCAGTGTAGTTGACAAGAGACCAAAAACCAGATGAATAGACAGAATCAACAAAGATCAAAAAGAGCTGCATGCAGCAAACTGAAAAGCAGTAGCCAAAGACAGGCAGGCATGGAGAAGACTGGTTTGGGTGCCAAAGATCTACAAAGTCTGTAGAGGCAAATGGAAAACAACAACAAAAAAAAAGAAAAAACTAAATAATGATTAGACTTGGGCATAATAGTCTGCTTTCAATGATTTTGTATTTTGTATTGTGAGGCAGTGAAATTGAAAACTGAGATTATCCTTGATAATGGTCTGGTTGGCAGAATGTTGGAGATGACAAAAAAAACTAATAAAGAATATTGAAGGCAGTGGATCTAATTTATGATAATAAAATGATAAAAAAACACATTTGAAACAACATTTTAACTAAGAAAAGCAAATTTAATAAATAAATGAGAAAATATAATTATAAGAGGCTATAGGTAACAATATTAATAACTGAATAAAAAGTAATAATAAATGATTATAATTAAAATTATTCCTAATTCCAATGTTCATTGATCACTTAATGAGAACATCAATAACTATTAATTTTGTTAACATCAAATCTACCTACTAAAACTATTTATTACATGAGAAAGTGGAGTATTAAGGTTCATTACCTCTGGCAATGGTTTACAGAGCTTTTGGTTAGCATCAGGCAAAGTCCCTGCTGGGCAATGAATACACTGTGTTTCATCTTCGCTATCCAGTACCTAGAGCACACAAATCTAAGTTATCATAAATTTAATAATTTATTTAAAAAAATATACAATATATAAAATATATGGAATTTTTTTTTATTTTGTTTTTGATGTATTGCATAAAATGCACTGAGAGACTACGGTTACTTTGTGATAACCCTAATAGCTCTGGAGCGGTCTCTAGGAGGACTACAGCAGAGAAAGAAACTTCAGATTGAAGAAATATTTTTATAATGCCTCCAATTAAAAAATAAATCAAACCTTTTCTCTTGTGAGATGTGCCACTATTCCAGCAAAGCAGCTATATGAATTCTCAAACACTAGAATTACAACCATATGATCCTATCAGTAATATTATATAGCCATATCTTTAGACCAAAAAGTCTATTCCAAGTCAAGAGAGGGGATAGCTTTTATATCTAGATATATACATGAAATATCATAACCATATAAATTAAATATAATATAATTACAACAAATTAATATAATTGTAAAATTTACATGGTATTGGCTGCAATTGAAACAATGCCAGCAACACCTTTCTCCTTCAACATATTTCTTGGCTTGGCCTTGAGAACAGGGTAAGCTGCAGACAGATTCTGGGGGCAACAATGTGCCTGTGTTGAAGAATATTTCTGAAAAAAAAAGCGAAGCATTTCAAAAATATATATTAGTTTACTAATACATTATATATTTATTTATTGTTTGAGAGTTCATAATTAATTTAAAATACTTCTTTTTGGTCCATTCTCTCAACTATTTTAATTTTTCTTCAGTGTTTCAACCCTTAGGCCATTAGCAAGAAGAATCTTACAATTCATGTATCCAAGTTTAAATTTTTTTTTTTTTCCGATACAGGTTATTATGTGCATACAAAGTGATAGAAATAATATTAAAATTATTAATTGATCGACTTGGGAATAATAGACAGGAAGAAGAAAAAAAAAAATTAAACCTGGATACTGGGGCTTCAGGGGTTCTATGTCCGACTAGGAGTTCCCTATACACGTATTATATTTATATTTATTCATATATTCATGTATTTATATTATATATTTATATTTATATTATGTATTTATATATTTGTATTATTGTATTTATATATTTGTATTATGTATCTCTATCGGTTCCTGATGGGAACCGACTGAAAAAGTATGCGATATATTTAATTCAAACACTAGGTACCATAGACCCACTCGCCATAGTATGCGTTAATGTGGTCTAAAGGAGATTTTTTCCAGAATCATTTTTATTGATAGTTAATAATCCAAAAATACGCCAATATTATCTTTTAAAAATATCTATAAAATGATAATTATTTAACCTGAAAAAATATATTAATTAAAAAAAATCAGCTGAGAATCTTCTTTATAATAGTTATTTAAAAATCTTTCTTCAGAAGTGTCTTTTTTTTTTTCAAATTATACTATTTTTTATTAGTACAAAAAATAAATAACAACTGAAAATCAGCAGTGTCATTTCAAGGATAAGGTGGTTTTGATAATGTAACCATGTGATAATTAAAAAGGAATAATAAACTTGAGAAGATGGTTGGTGGGAGGGGAAGAGTGCAGTCAACAAAAAAAAAAAGAAACAAAAAAGAATGCAAATATGTAAAACTCATTTAAATGCCAATTAGTGCCAATAATACGGCCAGTACTTCCAACCTTCATCAGGGCTAAGAATAAAATACAAGACGACAACCATAATGAACAAAAGGAAATAAATAACATGAAAATAAAAATATAACAGATAAGAATATGTACATAAGTAGTATTGGAAGAAAATAGTGGCAGTATTATAAGAAAATAAAAATGGTATGAGAATATAGGGCTATCCTTCCCGGCCGGACCTGCCCCACTAAGACCCCCAGGGAGCAAAGGTCCTATATCACTTATGAACTATTTGCTTAAAATGGGAAGAGATTTAAGATAGTTAAATCGAACAATATTTAAAAAACATCTGAAATTGAAAAACTGCCTGAAACCCTACACTCTTGCCCTTCCTGGTAGCCTTACTTATCTCACTTCTCAAACAGACAATTATAGCGAGTAAGTTGGTCGATGTACGACATGTCATAATCCCACAAAGGAGATCATAACACAAAAAAAAGGCTAACCTTCCAGGCCCAACAGGTTACATCGAGCAATATTTAAAAAGCGCCTAAAATTGAAAAACGGGCTGAAAGTTTAATATTAATAATGGAAGTTTAATATTACATTATAGTAATATTGAACATAGTATATTATTGATGTACTATAGTAATAAATTTATATATACTGATAATATATATAATATAATATACTATAAGATAGTAATAATATAGGTTGACTATTAAGGCATCATTATGAATAATAAAATCATTGATTTAAAGAAGGAAGATGGTCTGAGTGTGGTGAAAAGGAACTCAAACAGTACAAAACTATTTATTCAACGCCAATGTTTCATCCCACTTTGCAGGGTTCATCAGGGCTAAGCAGTGTAAGATGACATGAAATATAATTTAAACTATGGTAGAATATAAATGGTGGCACTTAGTGAATAATTTTTTATTATTTGAGTTGATTTTAACTGCACCTAGACCATCTTCCTAGTATTAATTGCACACTGCCAATCGATGAACTTCCATTTATTCATAAATAAGTTTCAAGATCTTTCAATTTGATACTAATTCTGAAATTTTGAAAATGCCATGAGTTATTAAGGATAATCAAGTTTAGTTATAAACATAAAAAAAATTCCCTCAACATCAATTTAAGACTTAACCACAACTTCAGTACTGCTTAAATGAAGTGTTTAATCACTTACCATGGGCCGAATATGAACCTCTTTTACAAAACTAAACTTCCTTAAAGATTTTCTTTCGATTTTAAGAGTTAAGGCAATACTTTGAGTTTCACAGGCATTGAAGTAAACCTCACTGATAGGCAATATTTTTTAAATCCCTCTTATTATTAAATCTAAATCAAATTATTAAGTACTTCCCTTTCAGCAAAGACTTAATAAAATTCTAAAATGCCTTTGGCCATGAATCTACTTATAATAATGCCTTCAATTACCCAATACCTATAACCTTTCTTTTAGGGATTATTGATAATCCATAGGGCAGGATAATTTTTTAATGGTAAACTCTCCTTTTTATCCCATCTATTTTCCATCTCTCTTTACCCACTTTTATTACTCTGGTATTATCTGAGAAATAAAAGTCACTGCTGTAGATTTACTTTATTGATATCATAATAGGTTTTATAAAATAAAATAATACACTTTATATATTATATGCCATGCATCATTATACTATACCTATATATTTATATAAAATAATGATTTATGATTATGATATATTTATATATCTGTATACCAAACAAATTATAGTGAATACCAGTGGAGGTGAAGGAGATCGTCCTGAATTATATATTTCTTTTTCTAATATTTCAGAGTGTTCCACAATCATTAAACTTTTTTTTGTTTTGTTTTTTATAATATAACAATACAATAAGTACTTATAACTATCACTGTAGAATTAAAAGTACATTATATGAATACAACTTGATCTAGTAAATTAAAAAAAAAAAACAATCAATTTTTCTAATTATTTTAATAATTCCATAAAATCCATATATCTATTACTCGGTCTGATATGAAAAAAATATTTCTCAAAACATAATTGCAAGAGAATATCTTCTTTGATTTAGAATTGGTGTGACATTGCATTAAATGTGACTGATCTTTGTACTAATCCTCATCATAGTTTTGTATTTCTGTCTAACCATTCTATTTATTCACCTAAATTTTTACTATTATTTTGTTATTACTTTCTGAATAATTAATTGTTTCTTATATCTAAATGAATGTAGCAATAAAATATAATATATATTATATTACACTTGGGCATAGAGCATTCGACTATTTTAGAAAGTATTGTGAGGATGTGAAATTAGGAATTTAGATTACCCTTGATAATGGCCAGGTTGGTATTGGCAACGTTGGAGATGTAAAATAAATTAATAAAGAATGTTATGCTAAATGGCTAAATTATAAGTTATTATAATTGATAAATATAATCAATTTTCAACAAGAAATCAAAATAAATAAATGGAATATGGTCCGGGTGCGGTCAAAAAAACTCAAATAGTAAATAATTATACTATTTTTTTTTTTACTATTTTTATTGAGCCAATAATTATTAATTATTGGTCATAATTATAATAATTATTAATTATTGATCAATTATAATTAAAGAATAATTATTCTTTTTTTTATTTACTATTTGAGTTTTTTTGACCGCACCCGGACCATATTCCATTCATCTATACACATGGTCAATCATCAATAATCTTCCAAGAAATCAAAATATGTATAAGAAAATATTTTTAGATAAGAATATAATTATTTTGTGGTTCCCAGGCATATACAACATCATAACCAACAGCCCATGTTGAAGAATCATACCCCAGTCACCGCAAGTAACCTTATTGTTATATTCTAGGGGAAAAACCCTGAAGATGAACACTCTGAAGCATTGGTAGAATTAAAATTTTCTTTTAATAATTAGGTATAAGAATTCCAAGCTAAAAAGTTATATTTTTATTTGTTGATTCCGATTAGTAATTTAAATTACTATTTCTTGTTAGAACTTACCACTGTCATTAAGGTGAAGCTCTCCTTCAATGTACTGCCCCACCGTGACCCACTGATAAATCCCAGGAGTAGTCTGCTTGAAGTGGATTATGTTATACCGGGCTGGGCCATCACCATTATTGTCGAACCTGAACTTGTCTCCAGAAAGACCTATAGAGAGGAATACTTTATTTCATAAGCACTGCTGCCCAAATATATTAGTTTGCTATATGACACTGTTTACAATTCAATCTATCATTAGATATTATATAAATACATTAGTGCCATCTGTAGCTCAGATGGTTAAGTGCAGTCTTACCGATCTGGAATCTGCTGGGAGTGCTGGTTCAAATCCGGCCTAAGTGGTAGTGCCAAAAAATGAAAACTTGACCTTCACCATAGTTAGGCAGTATAGGACTCCAATGGGAGTCTTGGCCAAAAAAAAAATTATTTTTTTGGTTTTATTTTTCATTTAAGCTAGTCATTTATCCATGGCACTATAACTCAAGTCAATTCTTATAGTTTTGACGACCATTTACCACTGCCTAATTGCGGAAACCTGAAATAATCAGATAATCTCTAGTCATTCATCTTCCCATCGTGGTCCAGCACTATCCACTCTTCTGTTAACATGGATCATTTTATACAGAATCTTCTTGGCTATTTCATCCTTGGTCATCCTGATTTGTTTTTATTGTAACTAGATTCAACTATGGAGAGCACCATGGCTCGGTGGTAAGGCAGCTGGGGTTTGAATCCGGCTTTAGCAGATAATTATTTATTCTGTTACTGTAGCTTTGAGTCAACCATATAGGTTTGGAGAGCCTAGGTTGGAGAGCCCTCTGGGGTCCACCCAGCTTCATAAACTGGATATCCTTAAAAATCTGGGGGTTGAGCATGATTATGAACAAATCACCTCTTAGCACAACCGTTGTTCAAGAAACAGTACTTCCTTACATATTACTGAACCCCTGTTCCATAGTGAAGTATTCTTATCATAACTAAATTATAGTGCATGTTATTTTATTTTTCCTGCCTCTATTTTAATCTCTCTATCCTTACTCCTATTCATCCCATAGTGCACTGTTACAGTAATCCGTTACAAACAAAATTCATTATAAAAGTTTTATAAAAATTTAAACTACTTATCAAATGCAAACATTTCTAATATGCTCAGATAACAAAAAATAAATTACAGATGTATTATAAATACATGTTATAACAAATACGTACTATAAATTAATTGAGACTATTAAGTAGCTGCTTACTTGCAATTGATTTAAAAAGAAGAATGCCAAAATCAACTGAGAGAAATATTAATGGGACAAGTGATATCTTATAGATAAATTCAAAAGTTATAATTATGGAGCAGATTTTTAAGTAAATAATTTTTTTTTGTCTCAAAGAAATGGGATATATTTACGGATCTGTATAAAGTAGATATATTAAACATTATACAACATACATGGTCTAAATTTCTCATGTTTGTGGAATTCCCTGATTATTTCAAGTACCAAAAATATCCAGACTTTTCCAGATCTGGTAGACATCCTCAATTTACAACAGTGGTACATGTTTCTAAATAGAAAGGCCGTGGATTACAGCAGATTATATCAAATTTGTTGGAATCCTTGGCACAGGCTCAGTCAATAGTTCAAGTAATTTGTCTATACAGATTCCTTTGCTATATAGATTACTATTACTAGAGAACAAAACTTTATTTATAACTAGTAAAGTCAATATTAAATAGCACTCACCTTCAAAACTTACGCTCCTGAGGTACCTGAGTAGTTCAGGGCCCTTGGTGGGATTCATTCTGGAACAGATTCCTTTGAAGTTGCCACAAAGATCCCTGTGCATATTCTGCAGAGCAACAGCAAACGCCATGACAGCATCGCTCACAAACTGCAGTTGTTTCTCAAATACGATGTCATCCTTTGTCAATTTGTCTTTGTCAGAACACTCTCTCACAAACCTGATGTTGTAAGGCGTAGGGCTGCTGTCCGGATACCTGCACTTGAAGTGGTCCTCCCAGAACTCTGCAACATGGCGGTCAGTTCATAGCGGCATGGAGGAAAGCGACAAAGTGGCAAGGAGGAGCAATAACAGACCTACAAACCAGGGATTCCTTTTGTTGTTCTCTACTGTCAGACTGAGGAAGTACTCTTCAAAACCTGCAACAGGATTGGCCTGTGGTTGGACTGAGAGAGTGCCTTCAACTTCTGGTTCGTTACCACTGGACACTAAATCCCTTGCAGACCATCCATCTGAGCCGATCCAAGTGAAGGTTCCAACTGCATTGCACCTGCGGACTGCCTTCATCAAGCCTGCCACTTCTTGGTCTGAGCCGAAGATGATCACTCCTGAGAAAGTCAATAGAGATAAGGATATATTCTCAAAAAAAAAAAATTTCAATTTAACATAGTATTGTAACATTGAGCAATGAAATATAAGTGGCCTTGATAGTATAAGTGAATCCTCATCATACTTCTAAGTGTTCAAGTCATGAGATAAGAATGGTTCTATTGCCTAAATAGACTTACTATAAGTCAAGCAATAAACTAAATTTACTACAGAGATGGCAGAATAAGATAAAAAAAAAGGAAAAATCCACTTCTAGATGCTTTAGACAAACTGGCAGGCAAAAAATCGACAATGGTTCAATTTTGTTAAAGAATCTAATGATGGAAAGGTTTAGGGGGATCGATTAATTGAGTTTTAGCAGATTTAACGATTCCTTTCAATATTTGATTACCTTTAGCCCTTGGCTTAGTTTGAAGTTTGAGTATTATGTTGTCATAAACTGTCTCTTCTGCCACTCCTGAGTCCTTCACCAGCTTTTCTTTTACAGCGATGCAGATATCATATTTTGCTAACAGAACCTCGAGTTCTTCAAAAGCCTGAAAAAAAAGTCATTGACTAAAAAATGTATTTGGGATGATTAAATATTATTTTATTAAAAAGTAAATAAAAAATTTGTACTTTTCCAAAAACTATGGCCTGGGCTAAATCCATACTGGTATAGTAAAGTGTTGGTAAGAGGTGCAATCCTGTTTTTTTGCATATAATAAATAGTCACACTCTACTTAAATAATAATAATAATTAAATAATAGCAAGTATAATAACAATAAAAAGGCCTGATGAAACCAAAGGTTGGATGCTGTTACCACCAACAATTTTAATACTGAAATAGCATTTGATATGTTGGACACCCATGTTGGTATATGAGGTAAAGAGTAGCATTGTAATAATACATAAATATTTTTTCTATTTCAGGTTTCATTTTATTGATTCCTACTACATTACTGCCTAACCAAATTAACACTAAAAGAACATTAAGCCTTAAAAAATAATGAGTAATTAATATTGTATGTAACATTAAACTTTTTATAAAATTCATTTTCTATTTTATCCTAAATAGAAATGAACTAAGTTGATGTTTTTTAAACTATTTATATTATTATTATATTAAACTATTATTATATTTGTATTAAAATACTCTCAAATTTATAAGGGTATCCATATTTTTATAAGGATGAGCACATGGAAGAGCGATATTTATATAATGCCTTAATTTCAGGTTCCGTTGTATTCATTGCCACAGCATTACCGCTTAACCAAATAACATTGTTAGGACACAAAGCCTTAAAAAAAAAGAATGATTATTATTGTATAATATTGAAATTTTTATAAAATTTATTTTGTATTCTACCCTAAATAGAAATGGGCTAATCTGATGTTTTTACAAAATTATTAAATATTGTCAAATTTAACAGGGTATTTATGTTTTGATTGGAAAGTGATCATTGAGTAGGCAAAAAACAGTTTAAATCTAGAGATTTTGGTCAGAACCAAGTGGTTTCATATAAATTATATATTTGAAAATTATTTTAGTAGTTAAAAATTAGAAATAAACATTGTAAAATTTAGCAAAATTCAAAATTGTAGAAAGTACAAACCACAAGACTAATGTTAATACTTATACACAGGTTCTTAGTGGTATTTGTACTTGTTACGAAGATACAATAACCAATACCCTTGAAATGAATAACAATAGTGAAAATGTCAATGTAAATAAATTTACTTTAATGTTTATCATTTATTTTTATATTTATTATTATGATTAGTATATATTTTTTTATTTATTGAAATTTAAAACTGTATAAAAAAATACAATAAGTGATCAATGTTTCAGAACACATGATAATCTTGGCAACTACCTAATGGTGGTACTTAAATCATTGCTTTAAATTATAAGATTCTGCAACCATCTTCTTTTCAGTCACCTAGTACGATTATCAAAGGATGAGAAATTAAGAGCTAATGGGTTTGTATGTGTAAGGATTTTGGAATGAAAGGAGTTATATCTATTTTGGGTCAAACCTGCAACGAATAGAATGTTGAGGTCTTTATGCATGAGTTTATTTTTGATGAAATAAGGATTTTACGAAGGATCTCGGATTGGATATGGGAGGCATTTGGTGGTTTGATTAATGTTAAAAAACTTAATTTTTTTTTTATGGCTCAAGTCCTCCACTTAGGACCTCAACATACATCCGAGCCTCCAAGTCGAAAAGCCAAGATTCATTTCTCAGGGCCACCATGAAATAAATATTGTCTGACTCAGGTGGGAATTGAACCTACAACTGCATAATAATCTTGATATTAATTGTCCAACAGCTTTATGGTTAATTGTTCACTTATTTGAGGCCGTTGAAGCCGAGTGAGTTGAGGCATTACCTTAGTAACTTCAAGTCGGTTCGATACCGGCCAGTTGACTTTAATCTCGTGGCGGCCCCACGGGATGAAACTTGATCCTTCCACTCTAGTTAGTTATTTGTTGGTTAGTTACATGTGTGTGAATGAATATTTAAACTAACGAATAGAGTACCTTGATGCCGTAGTTGGACTCCTCGTATACAATAGAGACATAGCTCCAGCCAAGACGACGCACTAACTCGACCATAGCTTGGACTTGATGGTGGTCCGAAGGGATCGTCCTGGTGAAGTACTCGAACCTCTGCTTGTTGCTCAGTTCAGGCGACGTCGAGAAGTAGGACACCTGCACAGAAATTATTACATGTTGTTTGTTATTTTAAAATCCAATTACAGAATCCATCAATTCAATAATCCTTAAGTTATTAACGTGCACATTTCCATTAATGAGATTTTAAGCTTTGTTGGTTTATAATTTCTTCAGGGGAAATAATTACACCGTCCCGTTCTTCATTATCTGCACTCACAGTGTCCAAAAACCAAAGAGGAAATGTGGAATGTTAATTTAATTTATTTACAAGTTTCCGAAGGTTCCTTTGAATTTACTTATGTAAATCCTAGCAGAGTTAAAGCCCGAATATTAGACTTCAAAGTCTTAGTTCAAGTTGGTAAGCAACTTAGGTCCGCTAGTTCCCTACAAGTTCCAAGCTGAATTAGAGGGATTCATATTCATTCTTGACCATCGTAGTTATTATAAGAAGCAATCCTCTTTTCCGTATTGAGTTGTTAAAATTTCTAAAACTTGATCCGAAATAATGATGGATCAATTCTCATATATGATGATATTTTTCTTAAGTTAACAATCAATATTCCTTTTTCGTCTGTTCTTTAATAAGGCATACAGTACAACAGCTTGGTTGAAAAAAAGTCAGTTATTTCACCCCAATTTTCGATTACTTTAATGAAAACTACTTATAATTAATATTCAAAATTGATGAGCCTGCCATGTATAGTATAAACTAATTTACAGTACATTAAACTATCTTTAATTTGATTGCTGACTGACATCTGTACGTCCAATAGCCCCTGAGATATAGTTTTTCATAAATTTTTTTTTTCTAAACAACAAGAATTATTTTGGACAATATAAAAACTACTAATCCTACGTAATAATAATACATTAAATTAGCTTTAATTTGATTGCTAATAGACATCTGTATGTCGAATGGTTTTTGAGATATAGATATATCAAAATAAATTCACTAACTACTGATCTTTCAATACATTCCGTACGACATTTATATGAAATGTTGCTTTTTAAAAAGCTATATATCGAGAACATTTGAACTTAAATAACTCTATTAGGGCTCATATTTTAGCAAATTTACTCTTCTTTGAATGACGTCCTCTTAGGTTTTCTGGTGTTGTTGCTACTTTTTAAGATATAGAGCTCCGAATGAAGAATTTTTTTAAAAAAGTTTTGGGACAACCGCCATTTTGTATTCCCCTAACTATAATTGGTAGACTCATCAATTTTGACTCGTAATTATTCATAAGTTTCATTAAAGTAATAAAAAATTGGGGTGAAATAACTAACTTTTTTCTCCTCTTGGGCTCTTTTATTACTTGGACTAAATAAACAGCCCGCAAGATAAACAGAAGCACGCAACATCGTAAATACTAAGAAAAAATACTAGTTTTCAACTTTTGTTTAGAAAGGTAAAACTCTTATTATATATTAGAAATATCTTATTATAACCTTCTATAAACTTTTAATTTCTGATATTGGACTACGTTGGCCCCAATTGGTCCTGAATGGCTATCAAGAGGTTACCCGCTCTATCCCAGAGTAGGTGTCACGATTTATATGGTTGGGTCGCTGCGAATAAATATTAACTGAGCCAGTTGGGGTTTGTACCCACCCTATTCTGAAACCGGGAGCTCTAAGAACCTAAATAAATAAATAAGGTATTTTGATAAGTGATCCCAAACACAATCAAGCCGTTCCTCAATTGTTCTACGAATCTCATTCACACTGCATTTTGTGCAACATTTTAATGTTGCGCAAAAGTTGTTTATCTCAACCGATTCTGTATAAACAGTTTTAAAACACGTCATAACCATCACCTACATCAGAGGTTCCCAAATTTTTGGCACCCTTTCTGATCTAAAACAACTGTGTGGCACCTTTATTACGCTAAAAAAATCGTGGTACTCTAGTCGAGTTTAAAAAATTTAAACATGTCTCCACAATTATTTTTAGGGTGGTTGAGTATGTAGGGAAATAAGAACAGTGCAAAGTAAATACTGAAATGAACTGGATATTTGCTATTTAAATTTAAATTTTTTTAATTTATTTTTTTGCAAAATTTTATACTTGTTAACGCTATATTTTATAATAACTTTTTGAATAATTTGCAAATATATTTGTGTTTAATTTAGTTTTTTCCTAACCTCTCTTACAACCACTCACGACAGCCGAGTGTTCTAAACCATAGACCTCTGGCAACATAATATAATATTTAATTTAGTTACATTTATTTATATTTATATTATTTTAATTAGAATTTAATTATTTGAGTACAAAAATATGTATTTATATTTGTGTTGTTATAATAATGTAAGAGACAGTTGCTAAGGGTTCATAACCGTCGCTAAGGCGTCGCCTAGCAACAGGCCGACCATCTTCGTTTTTAGATAAGTTCCTGCTAATTAGTGGCCATGATAGTATCTAACCAGCCCTGTCTGCGCTTGAGGTGGCTTTAACAATAATACTGCTAATAAATTCCACGACTACCGTTTGTTCTGAAACAAATTGATCGTGAATAGGGAGCTTAATTGTTTAAAAAAATGTATTTTAG
>NW_027114089.1:95814-97247 GCF_000696795.3 Halyomorpha halys
ATATTTAAAAAAAAAAATTCATCTTGACTGAGATCCTGTTAAATACACTCAAAAGCGCTGTACTCGTATTTTATAGCCGCCCTGGATTGGTTATATTCTGTTAAGGTGTATATATATATATATATGAAAATCTACGTTAAAGAACTTAATAAAAAAAAATGTAAAATTTATCTTTAATTTAATCATAATACGGCGAGTCCCTTTTGAGCTTGAAATATAATAAAATAGAGATTAAAAATTAAAGACATTTTCTTTACAAATATAGGGTGGTGACGTCTTTAAAAAACTCAAGAATCTGCTCGTTGATTCCAGCTACTTTAAAGATCCGGACTTGACGGTATTCAAAAATGGAGTGCAATAAATTGACCCTTGTATCTGTTTATATGAAATTGTTACTACATTTTTAAATAATTCTACAAAAACATAGAACTTCAAAATCGCTCAAATCCTTTTTCAATTACATTAAATCTCTCTCTAAGGCTAAAATATCCGATAGTCAACCCTGGCGTCTGAAATTTTCTTTTCTGTTTAATAATTTCGTTGCAGCTTTCTGTAGGCAAAAAACGATTATTTATTATGGAATCGATATTAAAAAAACTTTTACCTGTTGTTGACGGGTCCATCGAGAGGATTATTATTATTTTTTATAACTCATACTCTTCACAGTGTAATTCTCTTCTGAATATTCTGCATCAATTTTTCAATACAAACTGATGTCGACTTCGAGGAGCTTCGATCACGTGGCCTAATGGTTTCATCTTTAGATAAATGTTGAATATTAGTCGAAAGATTTCAGGATTACTATCATAGTAAATTTATTATATTAATAATCTAATGCGGTATTTATCTTTTAACTTAATTGATATTTATCTTCAATGAAATGAAATGAAAAATGGTTTATTGTATGGTCTACAGGATAGAGTTTGATCAAAAGTGACTCCAAGATTTTTGAATGACGAGTGGAATGAGATAGAAGTATTGTTTAGGATAATATTAGGAGATCTTGAAATAGATTTAAGGAGAGATTTTTTTTTCTTTACCTTTATATAAAATGTATTTAAGTTACTTTATACACTTTCATTTGCTGAATTTACTCTATATTTTTATTTTAGCCATGGAGAAAACTTACAATGTAGGTCAAAACGTAAAACGTGGTCATTGATAAATATATATAATAATGTTTTTCTTGACCATCCCCTTCTAATTTAGATAAGGTCAATCAGAGAAGAGAAACATTATTCAAAAGGCAGTGCCGCCATACTGCATTGGATTGCTATATACACAGCATACTAAAATTAGTTGGGCAATCGCTTATTATTCTTATATTACATAGGCATAGGCAGTAAATATAATAAAAGTAATACAGGATATTTTTATTTGTTTTAGTTTTTTAATTTTTTTCTTTTTCTTAATTTTTTTTTCAACTTTTTTTT
>NW_027114089.1:97892-100293 GCF_000696795.3 Halyomorpha halys
AAAATTCATCTTGACTGAGATCCTGTTAAATACACTCAAAAGCGCTGTACTCGTATTTTATAGCCGCCCTGGATTGGTTATATTCTGTTAAGGTGGATTCATTAGGTTTTCCTATTGGAGCTATAGCAAAGGGAAAGATGTTTAATGGCCTGAGAGTAAACAGAATATTTTAAAATGGTATTAATCCAGAGCTATTTAATATTTGCCTCGGAGCAGGGGGGGGGGGCTTTGTTATCTGCTTTTCCTATCTCCCACACACCGCTCTTTATTGAATTCTCCGTTATCCACTTTACAGAACAAAGGTAGATTGTTTGTCAATGGCAGGTTCGGAGGTAGGAAGCTAAGAGGAATTCAAATGTTTAAATTAATGTTTCAATGATAATCAACTACTCTCCAAACATCAAAATATATTCGAGGAAAAATAATGCCAACTTCGTTTCTTATACTTTTTTTTTTTATGTACCTTCCTGACGAAATAAGTTATTGAATACATACATATAGGATGTAGTTATATGTATATCTGGTAGTTTGTAACTCATACATCTTTTTAACTTCACTTACATAACTTCACAATATATAATGAGGAAATTATTGGGATTGTGAATAATTTCGAATTTTTGACCAAAACACACGTTTTGAGATCCCCTGAGTCTTGCCAACTGGCCTGTGTGTGAAATTTACATATTCCTGGATAGTACAAGTTATTACTTTAATAAAAACTATGTATAATTAATAGTCAAAATTGATGAGTCTGTAAGTATAGGTAGGGGGAATAAAAAATGGCGGCTGTTTCAAAACAATAAAAAAAATTAATTTTTCATTCGGAGCTCTATATCTTAAAAAGTAGCAACAACACAAGAAAACCTAAGAGAACGTCATTTAAAGAAGAGTAAATTTTCTAAAATATGAGCCCTAATAGAGTTATTTACGTTCAATATTTCTCGATATATAGCTTTTTAAAAAGCAATATTTCATAAAAATCCTGTCTATTAGCACTTAAATTAAAGCTAGTTTAATGGGCTATAAAGTAGTTTAAGAAGTTTATCTTCGCAGTAGTGGTAGGTTTCATGATATTTGCTAAAATAAATTGATTTATAGTTGTTCGGACAAATTTTCATTTGCCAAATTTATATTCATATGCGAATATCATAAAAACTACTACCCCTACGAAGATAAGTGTCATAAACTAGTTTATGGTAAATTTAACTAGCTTTAATTTGAGTGCTGGTTAACATCTGTATGTCTTATGGTTTCTGAAATAAAGTTTTTCATAAATCAAACTTATTGTCTCAACAACTATAAATCAATTTATTTTAGCAAATATTATGAAAACTACTATTCGTACGAAGATAAAGGTAATAAACTACTTTATAGTACATTCAGCTTTAATGTGAGTGCTAATAAAAACCTCTACGTTGAATGGTTTTTGAGATATAGATTTCTCAAAATAAGTTCACTAACTACTGATTTTTCAGTACATTTTTTATGAATTGTTGATTTTTAAAAAAACTATATCTCTAGAACTATTGAACGTAACTAGCTCTATAAGGGCTCATATTTTAGAAAATTTACTCTACTTTAAATGATAGTTTCATAAGGTGTCTAGTGTTGTAGGTAGTTTTAAAGATATAGTGCTCCGAATGACAAATTAATGTTTTTAACGTGTTGAAACAGCCACCATTTTTTATTCCGCCTTCCTATACCTGACAGACTCATCAATTTTGACTTGTAATTAAACATAGTTTTCATTAAAGCAATAAAAAATTGGGGAGAATTGCTGCCTTTTGTTTTTCCTTTTGGGCTCTTGTACTTGGAGTGTTACCCATTTATTTATAATCAGTATTTATTGATTGTCTTATAATCAGATGCAGTTAATTATTACAATTAAATGGGAAGATAATTTTGTTGTTTAACATAGGCTGTTTCATAAAAAAATAAATATATTGTGACGCGTTGAGGAGTAGCTTTAATAATATTGACTAAGTAAGGCCCCTCTAGACGATTAAAAATTTGTGTATTAATTGCGTTGGTGTTAAAGGAGAGTCTTTTGGGAGTCTAAACTTTTTTTCTCTCTCCCGCTTTTTTTCGCGGTTTTCCATTGTTTCTGATGGAATCACTTTTTATGCGTTTTCCAAACACAAATGAGAGGAAAATAACGGCCTTATTAAAATACTACGGCCGAGTCCTCATATTTATTACATATTCCCGTTTTATTATCATGTTCATATTTATTTCTATATGAACATTTACACCGAAAATCTGTAGGTGATCTTTGTTTTACATTTTGGTCATAAATTGATAACATTTTTATCATCTTCGTACAAAAAAAAAATCACAAGAAAAATGATAATTGAATTGCATACAAATATAAAAATACTATTGGATATTTTTAATATTTATT
>NW_027114089.1:100558-103216 GCF_000696795.3 Halyomorpha halys
TATTTAATACTTGTTAGACCTGATGGGCCTTGAATTTTTGTTTTTGTTTGTTAAGAGATTATGGGGGTTATAGTCTCATACAAAAGACATCCCTAACCATATACAATGTTATAAATTAAAAAAAATTAAGATAAAATAAATAGATTAAAATAATAATTCTTAACAAAAGATAAAAAAAGTAAACTTAATAGCAAAAACAATGACGTTGATGAATTTAACAAAATAAATAATTAACTTCTAATGGGGAAAAAAAATCGAGTGAATTTAAAAAAAGATAAAGAGAAAAAAAATTAAAATAAAATAAAATTTTAGAGTGACAATAACAGAACTGATAAATATAGAATTTATAACAGGATGTCCTGCAGCAGCCAGGGCTTCAGTCTTCGGGTTGTGGTTGGGTTTCCCAGGTTGTAGGTCGCTGCTCCTTTAACTGTCGGTAATTGGGTGTGGAACTTCATGAACCTTTTTTTTTCATGTAATCCTCTATTAATTAGAAGTTGGTTAACTTATCATTGATGATATGATAGATAATTTTATTTTAATTTTTTATTTATTTATTTTTGTTTACATTGAATACAAACATTATGGGATGTTCATATGTTCAAATTGATAAAAAAATTATATTTTTCATATATGATAAAATGACAAAGAATGATTCCGTTCATCTAAATATAGAAAACATATCGCACTAGTATTTCTAAAGTGACAAAACTCAAAAATCGGTGTTTTTGAGTTATGACTATGAAAGAAATTGGTAAATATATCTTTATGAATCATCAAGATTGTATCAACCTAGCTTCAGAGCTTGTCCGTCAGGGGGCACTTGTGTCACTCTTGCTGCCTTAATGCTATCCCCCCCCTTAATGCAAGAGTGTCACATTGTCAGTTGTCTTGAATTTTGAGTTGTGTCACTTTAGAAATACTAGTGCGATATAAAAAATAATAAGAAAAAATATCAACTAATTAAATCTAACGAAAATTACTTTAAAAACGGCAAAAATTACTATAAAACATTATTGGAAGATTAAAAAAAATAAACTTAATTCAATCAAGTAGCGGTTATTAAATACCCCAGATAGTAAATAGGATATGTAAGGGGTTGTAAAAACTAAAATTTTAATTTTCCGTGTCATAACTGGAACTAGATTTATATTCCATTCTGTTGCAGTCCTAAAGTTACTCCTAATTAAACTCCAGTCTAACTCTTTTCAAATCTCAGAGGCACAAAGTTGGATATAACTTGTTGTTAGAACTAAATTCACAGGTCTGTAATACAAAATAAAAATTTAATTTTTTTAAAAAATAACATATATGTTTACAGTTGTGAAAAAACTAAATAAAGTCAAAAAAAAAAAAAAACTAAAAAAAAATAACAGATTTCTACCAAAATGAATATAATTTTTATTTATTTAAAGATAGATATAGTATACATATATCTTGATATGTATCGTATATGCAATATACCAACATGTAGTAATCGGTCTTAAAATGTTTTTGATAACTCACTTTTATTTTCACGGAACAGCCTTAGATACCACACGAATATCATTACTTTTGGATACCATTTCTATCTTGTTTTTTTCCCTCTTTCACTACATTTGTCTCTCATTATCTCTGCGTGCTTTTGTTTTCTTTTTCTGTCCTCCGACCTCTTTTTTCGACTATCTCTTTCCCACAAGAACCTTGATTTCCTTCAGTCTTTTCCTATATCATTCTCCGTTCAGATATTCCTGGTTCGTTATTCCTTGTCTTTCCATTTGCATACTTTGATGTATGCTCCTGAGCTTTTATATCCTCGGATTTTTTTGCAATATTTCCTTGTTTAGTCTTTCTAACTCATTCATTTTATGTGTTTCAAATCATCATTTTACGTGTGCCAAATCGGACGAGCCGTTTCCGAATTGTGCCAAGGAAAATATGACACAATGAGGGCATGAGTTTGGTAAGTATTGGTTGGAATTTGATAAAATTTGTACTGAAAATTTGTACACTAACCCTCAACTTTCCTCCAAATTTGGGCTATACTGGATGAGCAGTCTCTGAAATATAAGTGAGCAAAAAAATATGTCTGGGCATGCATAAACGAAAATAGTGATGAATTTTGTACCAACTCGTTTCCAAACTTCAAAATCTCGCTGAAAATTTTATCAAAATAGGATTAATGGTAGTAACCATTTTTCCCGTTATGAGGATTTGATTACATATAGTTAGACACGGAACCAAAATTCTTCCTCGGTATCTGAAAGGTAAAATGCGTTTGGAAATTTTTTATTCTGAGAATATATTTTCTTTATTGTCTGTAGGAATTGCTTCTCTACCTTCGGTAGTGAGGAAGTTTAAAAATAGTATCTTTTATGGAAGGGATAAGATCTCACCATATTGTTTGATTTGAATATTTAATCACTTTCTTTATTTATTTTTTTCAGTATTTCTACAGGTATCAACTATTTTTACTTGATTATTCAACTTTATTTTATCGATGCGATGCAAAATGTATTCCATGAAATTTGTTGTTGTTGTTGATTTTTGCTTAAAGGCGTAAAACCCTCTGGTCATCAACGCCTATGGGATGATAAAAGTAAAAAAAAAAAAATAAATAAATAAAAAAAAAATAAAAAATAGAATAAAATAAAATAATTAAATAAATAAATAATACAA
>NW_027114089.1:107431-109769 GCF_000696795.3 Halyomorpha halys
TGTTAATATTTAAGAAATTTAGATATAAATATGACAAAAGAAATTAATAAAACAATATTTTTGCTTATCTGACTGAAGTCCGATCCGACAGAAAGGTTCGCTCTCTTCTTGGAACCGAATATAAACAGAACAATAGCACTATTGTTATCTAAGATCACAAGCGCAGACCGCGATGTGCACACCTCGAAGTCTAGAAGAGAACTGCCATGAAATTTGTTTTATAGGTTTTATACTAAATTTATAGCGATCCGCTGCCTTGGACAAGCGACTAACTGGGAATCCTCACACAAGACTGAAAAGACAGGAAACAAGATTCCGAATATAATAGCACTTACTGGACAAACGGTCTAAAATTCATTACAAAAGACTGATCTACATGACTATAATAAGGCCAATCTGGACATATGGAGTTGAGCTTTGGGGCTCCACTAAACCTTCGAATTCCTCTCGTAAAATTCCTGTGTGTGTGGAATGTTCCTTACTTTGTCACAAATATAATCATCCATAAAGACCTTAATGTTCCTTATGTTACCGATCTAGCCCGAACCAGATATCAATCCTTCCATTATAAACTCCCTAACAACCCAAACTAGTTTCTAACCTTACATCCTCTTTCATTCCTGACAATCCCCTGAAGCGGCTAAAATAAGAAGGCCACATGACCTACTAATGTAAAAACGTTATTAGTAGGTTAGTTTCCCTACCTGCCTTGTAGTTTATATCATACTATTATGATCTTACATCAAATTTACCAGATGTATTTTTATGTAAATACAGTTCTAAGTGGTAATATATAAATAAATAAAAATTGTTGCTCATATGTTTTTCATAATGGGCATTTCGTCCAGAGGAAATGGACGTAATTGGACGAAACGCACAAAATGAGCAGCATTTGTCTAGCCATTGGTACTTGTGTAGATGACGGGCGATCACGAGCGCTATCGATGGTAGATTTGATAAACTTTGCATTGTAACTTTTTGTCTCATTTTTATATTTATTTAGTTGGCTTGCTAATTGTGCAGTGGTTTTTCTGAATTTATCTCTTTTCTTTCTTTCAAGTTGTTATGTTTTGTTTCTATAGCTGTTTTTGTCATATTTCTCATGAATTGAAAAATATTAAGGAGTCTCCTGATACGGATGAAAATGCAGTCAAGTATTTTCAAATTTAGACCCAAATGTCGCATGCTGAATTCTAAATTAAAATATAAGGCGATATTAAAATATTAAAGATGATTGTGAAAGGCCACGCACCTCTTAGCAGTATGGGTTAGACATTGTCCACTCTCAAATCAAATCCACCCTAGCTTGTTACGATAAGCTATTTGCTGCTTATAATTTATTATTGCATTAACTACTTTATTATTCAAGTAGCTAGTCAGTTATCCTCTCGTCACTGATCCTCAATGACCAGTTGCACACGTTAATTTTTTTTTACACAAAAGGAATCAGTTTTATTCAGCTAATACTTCTAAACTACCTTCACAATTGTTTCTAAAATCATATCAACTATAAACATAAGATATAATTTAAAATTCTTCCTTTAGAGAAGCAGCCGGCAGGCGGTCATTTACCTCATTAGTACAAAGCCGTTGAAATTCAACCAGTGGCTCTACTGTCTGGACTGGATTCGAATTTGCATTCGATTATGCAGCGTCTTACGGTCATGGAAGCTGCTACTCTACTTCAATAGGGGCTACATTACAATAGGAAATACAATATTGATCATCCCAGGATTCATATGGAAATTTCTCCTACCCCAAGGTCTTCGTGTTTATACCTAACTCTATTTATAGTGTAGATATGTTTTGCACCATGAGATGAAAAATAATTGGTTCACTGTTATCTAAAAATATTAAAAACCATTTTCTCAAGTTTGCACGGTTGGATTAGAAAATAAAGAGACAAAGTCTAAAAAAAAAAAAATCTGACTAAAAACTCAGCGAAAATAATTATTTATGGTGTTTATGTAAGAATAACAACAAAATTCATTGTTGAAGCAGAATGATACCACTATTAGATATTTTTATTATTATTATTTTTAATAATGAATAAACAAAATAATGGCTTTACCCTAGAAATACAAAATTGTAAAATAAAATCGAGAATTGGAGTTCTGGCACTAAGCAGATGTACCGCTCATGTAGAGGGATTGCAGTTTTAGTGCACTTACTCAGCCTCCACTGGCTCATTACCAGTGACGCGATGAAAAGGCTGCGCTGGGATCTCGAATGGCTCTAATCTACCCCTCAAATATTTTATATAATTTATTTGTCTTTGTTTAATTATGTCCATTTTATTTATTTATTTTTCTGTTTATATACTTATAGAGATTTTATT
>NW_027114089.1:109819-114302 GCF_000696795.3 Halyomorpha halys
TTTTTTCGCTTCTATTTATATTTATATTTATTTACTTATTTTATTTTATTTATTATTATTTTGTATGAAAGTGTACAATTACCACAATTACTCATCACCCAAGTTGTGGCAGATTGTAATATAATCATTAAATAAAGTAATTTTTGACAGAAATACAAAACTGTATATAACATTTATAATTGTTTAGATAAGATAAATAAATTACATACCAATACAAACATACACTACTACTACACTATTAACACAAATAACAAGATAAAGCTAATGACTGCATGATTGCCTTAGATCTCTAACAGGGAGATATAAATACAATAATGATGGAAGGGTATAATCCTAGGTCAAATCTCTAGGTTATGCACATCAACTGTCGAGTCATTTCGTATACTACATCTTACTCCTTCGAAGTTGATAAGGTTTCTCTTGGATCAGCTTCTGTGTTTGCGAAGTTTGCTAACCGCTTATTTGTGTCGTGGTAGATACAAATGCGAATCGTATAAGGGTATATAAACCCAAAGCTTATATTGCAGTTTCGAAGTTCTCTCACAAATGACCTAACCTCAAGACAGTTGTTTTCCAAATTACTATAATATAGAAGTTCTTCGCAAATTTTATCACCAGTCATAAAATAAGACCAGTCATTAGTAGTACATAAAACAGAATTTATCATGCCATTACTCATAATTTAATCTGAAATTACTCCCAATTAAGTTAATAATGTATTTTTATAAGCATTAGAAGGAAAAAAAAATAATAAAACTGTTTCCATATATAATAATTTTTATATTTGAAGAGAATAGAAATTAAGACTAACATTATAAAACAACTATGAGAGGTAAAATATCGTTAAGTACAAAAAAAAAAAATAAATTAAAATTTTGGTTGATATTCATCTGTGAGCAAAGAACTAATCAAGATCAAAATGGGGGGGGGGGAGCATGGTCGTTCAAGTTATAAAAATTTTTAGCACTGAAAAGGCGAATGGATCCAAAATTTAATAGCAAATAAATATAGTTTATTAAGTACCTAACTTTTGGATTCCAGGAAAATGGCATAGAGAAAGTGAAGCCGTAAATAGGGGAGTTGACCACGCCCTCAGAGATCAAGGTTAGGTTAAGGTTAATAGGAATGTCCACCATTGTAATTAACACTGAAACAGATGGCAGCTGGTGATTGGTTCCTATATAGGCCTATCATTGGGCCGTCTGTAGCTCGGATAGTTAGACCTACGTCTATCGTTCTGAGATCTGCGGGCGGCACTGTTCGAATCCAGCCTGAGGCGTTGACTTTTTTCATTAAGTGGCGGTTCCACAAAATGAAGAACATGACCCCCCACCATAGTTGAATATGTTTGTCACCTGTAGATAATTAGCCAAACATCACCTCTTTGGTTTCACTTTTCCTAACAGCCTAGTCTCTTTATTACACTTCTCCTTGCAAGACCTAAACATACCAGTGTGTTATTTTACCAAGAAATGAGATAAAGGGAAACTACGAGGTGTAGTGTTTCCCTTGAAAATTATTTGCAGATTAAGTTTTATGAGATGGGTTCTAATCTCTTGTACTATCTGACTGTACTTGTATAATTAGTAAAGGAACCCAACAAGGTCATAAATTTATATTATAACCCAATAGGAGAGCTAGATATGTATTCAATGGAGTGTTTGCGGTTTACATATTACCACCTCCTCAACTTCTTCGTTGTTATATGTAGAAATGATGAAGTGAACCGAGATGTTATATGACACTACGTCATGTAAAAAAATAATATCGGAATGAGAAGAACAGAAGCGGTATTAAAAACAGAATGGGGTTATGAAGAGGCGGCATTATTGGTCCCGTTGAGGTATTTTCTCATTTGAGTCTATCTCATCCCTCCCGACTCTCTCTCTCTCTGCACCGCAGTCCTATAGTCTCTTTGAAATATATATCAATCGAGAGATATTCACGGAATTGTTTATATTCTATATATAAATCCTTTATTAATTTCAATCAGGATAGAACCTTAATATTTGGTAGAAGATAAGAGAAAATATACAAACGTTTAAAACATGTTAAATTTTGTTGTAATAACATCTTCCAATTAGTGATCAATTAATAATAATAATATTTTATTTATTCTGGGACGAGTCCCTTTAGAATAATACAGAGAAATCAATAGATGAGGGCTGAGGAGCCTCAGAAATACTTAAACAAAAAATACAAAGAAATATAAACAGTCATTATAAAAAATAATTATAGGTTACTTTCTCACTTTTATCAGTTGAACAATAAAAAAAAAAA
This sequence comes from Halyomorpha halys, assembly GCF_000696795.3. NCBI lineage: Eukaryota > Metazoa > Arthropoda > Insecta > Hemiptera > Pentatomidae > Halyomorpha > Halyomorpha halys. The sequence goes on from NW_027114089.1 coordinate 112,100, forward strand.
AGAATAAATAAAAAGAGAAAAGAATACAATGTAAGAATAATTAAGAATGATATAATAGTTGACATACGCATTTACAGTTATATTAATTTACAATTTTATGGGGTCTGAATGGATGAGAAATGATTGAACAGGCGGGATTTAAAGGTGGGGAGGATATTGGAGCGACGGATGTTGGAAGGGATGGAGTCCCATAAGGATGAGGCTCGGATAATGAAAGATCTATCGAAAACAGCAGTTCAATTACAACATATTAATTTGAATTTAGGCCTTTTATGACAAAAAATGTTTCTATTTATTCCAAAATCTCTTCGTATTCCACTCTCAATAGCTAGAGTAAAAATAAACAAACAGCTTCTTGGAGGATTGTAAAGCATTTCACTGCTTCAACAAGCATTTGACTTTTAATGGAAACTCGTACAGAGATATCTTAATAGATACGTAAAATAAATTAAATAAAGTAAAGGAAATCTGAATTCATCTAACATTAAGATAGATAAATTTTTTAAAAAAAATCTCTCGTTAAAAATTCCCTTATTGATACATAATTGCTCTGCACGCAAAAAATATATATATATATTTTTGGAGTTTTAAAAAAATTCAATTTTTCATAGGGGCTGGAAACCAAAACGAGAATACAACCTTAATTGATAGAAACATTTTTTTTTTTTTTTTTAAATCATTTATTTATTGTTATTTACAACTGTATAACATATATACAACAAGTAAATTTGCTGTAGGTGAGATAGTGACATGATACAAACATGTGGAGAATCTACCCATTGATAGAACTCCAATAATTCCAGAGGCCATCTTCTTTTCAAACGCCTAGGAGGATTACTAGGTAATGAAGGAGAAGCCAGGTAAGAAACAAGTGGATTTGGGTGGACAGAAACATAAAAATAAAAATAACAAAAAAACTTGGAAATATACATAACAATAAATTGAGTAGATGAATAATAATATTGCAAAGGTAAGAACTATACAAAATAAATAAAAAACAAAGTTTTCAAGTAAATAAAGAGATAAATTTATTTAAAGGTTAAAGTTTTCTGAAAAAAAGTTGTTATTTCGTTTCGTTTTACGTCGGCACAAATAAATAAGTTATCTTTATTGGCAAATCTTTGCTATCTTCTTTTAAAAGACATCCGTTGTGGGAATTGAAACCAATCTAACGTTTCAATTTGATTTTATACAAAACTATAAAAGCACCACAAGAAAAAAAAAACATAAAGGGCCCGGGATAAGGAAGTATTGTTTCTAGACCAACGGATGTTCAAGGAGGTGGTTTGTTCAATATCACGCTCAACCGACTGATAACTAATCCGATTTAATGGAACTTCTCTTTGTTAAACCTTCTGTAACGATTAAACAGAGGCCAATAAAAATGTTAAATGAATAAACATAGACACACTACTTAAACTAAAATTGATTTCAATAGAATTTACCTAATACACACCTACCACAAAAAAAAAATATATTTTCAAAAAATATATAGTGAAATGAGTACAATAATATAATAATCTATACATAAAAGATTAGATCCAAAGAGATAAAAAATTTAATTAAAATGGCAGTTACAACGGGGAAAGTTGATGGATGGCGGACATTAAATTGGCATTAACCAAGACTGTTCAACAGCCAAACTCGGAGTCTATTCTTTCTGCTACAAACATCAATTATTATCCTACAAATTCCATTTTGTATAATTTTCAACGATCATCGATCAATTAAAAAATAGATGAAATTAATCAAAACTAATACCAAAGCCTGAACCATTTTCAATTCTCTTTGTTTAATTTATTTCCCTTCAGAAAATACCCATAAAACTCAATTTAATATATATAAAAAATACTCCAGTTAAGTTAATTTAAATTATATTAACTTTTTTAACGTTAGTTAAAGATCCAGTAATAATAATTGATAAATTGTATAAAGCAAGAATTAAAAATTTAATAGTTATTCTTAGAATAAATAAATATTGACTTGTGTTAATTATTTTAGTGAAGAACTAATACACCCTCTTATCTTACTTTTAATGATATATAACTATTTTGCATCAATGTTTTGGAGATATCTTTTCTCAGGATTCATTACCTAAAATACAATGATTAATTGCGAAAAATAAACATTTTTATAAATTAACTATCGGACCCGGAAATGGAGATAGATTAATTGAACTCAATAAAAATTTTAATATATATAT
>NW_027114089.1:114742-115209 GCF_000696795.3 Halyomorpha halys
ATAGTAGGAATCGACGAGTAGTTTCTTGTCTTTTTAGTCTTGTATGAGGATTGCATGTCAGTCGTTTGTCGAGATGTAGTCCCAAGTAACATATCTGTTCGACAGGAATAAGTGGGGAAGTTTGATATAAATTCATATATTTAGTTATTTACACATTGGGTTATTGATTTGGTTAATTTCTTATTATGCCTATTTAGTTTATAAGGGTAAATAACATTATATAGTAAAAATGGTTAAAAAAAATAAATAAATAAATACACCACGAAACCCTTAAATACTATTTTTCGAAAAAAAAAATAAAAAATGCAATTTTTTTAATCTAAAATATTCAGCTTACACAGTATATTGGAAAAAAAAATAGAAAAAACTTCAACACGACTCAACCTTCACGCAACTTTGGAGTGGTTTAAATTATAAAAACTATAAATTATATTTATGGACAAATATGGACATAAGGATTCAGAGAA
>NW_027114089.1:116071-137887 GCF_000696795.3 Halyomorpha halys
ATATATATGGTAACCCCCGAAAGAGATAATTTATTTCCTTTATACATGTTCCATGGCATGAAAGGAATGCTACATACATTGCATGTTTACAATACAAAAGATTTGAGCATACGTAACTTTGTTACATTGTTTATAGCATTAAAAAAAAACACAATTAATTAATAATAAAAATGAAGAAGGGAAAAATCAAAATCAACAAACACAACAAGAGGTTTTAGATTGCCCTTCTATAATCAGTAAGCTGGTCAAAGTTAAATTGTTTTATGAATTTTAGTGTCTGTCTTAAATTAGTAAAAAGTAATATTTTGTGTTACCATGTTCTGTAAGGCGTTGTGTCAATGTGTATTCTGTGCTGTGTGTTTGTGGTTATGTAATGTTATTCGTGGAATGTATTTGTGAAGGCTGGGTGATTTATTCGAAACATCCACATTGTGTTCTAGATAGCAACGAGCTCATTGGTGATGAGATTTCTGATATAGGAGATGGGAGCCTTTGTTGCAAGAGGGCATATATTTGGAATTTTTTTTTTTTTTTACGGATTCTCATATAATTGTACATGTGGAATTTATAGTAAGGGAATAGATAAATAGACGTTGGAAAAGAATTGGTACGATTAGTAAATTTTCTATACCCTCAAAAAATATACATGCGACAGTTATAATCTAAAATTCCTAAAATTGTAGATCATGTTTACTGGGACACCGTGAAAAATTATTTAATTAAATGGAGAATTGACATCATTAAAGTATAAAAACATTCGGTTACAGAGCAAGATAAAGCAAGCTGAGTGCCCGGTTTCAGAGTGACCGCTTTCAACACATCTGGTTAATTAATTTACCTTCATTGATGTCTAATTAATTAACAATATTGTTCCCTATCTCATGGGTGATCTGGTATCTTGTCTGCGAGAAATATATGTTTAATAAAATTTATTAAGCCAGTGTATAGGTTCAACTGTTCACTCAATAAATCTAAATTCTCATATAAAGTTATTTATTTCATTTTTTTTTCTGAAAACTGAACTTTTCTGGGCCCCGTGGAGCTAAAAAAAAACATATTATTTATTTGTCCTTAAAAAATTCCCCATACAAAAAGAATTGGCAACAAATTTCAGAAAAAAAAAAAAGTAAGCTTAAGTTACAAGCAATTAAATAAAAAATAAAAATTCAAATCTTACTCAACAGAGTGATACAAAAAGAAATAAAACAGTCCGAAAATTTCTAAATAAAAATAATCATTCATATTGAATAATAATAAACAATTTTAAAATATAATTTTCTATATCGTAATAAATAGAGATCGGATTTTTTACGATGAAAAACCCGAAAATAGTGCAGTAAAAGCTCAAAATATGTATAAAACAAAATCCCGCAATAATCATAAACTTTATTGTTTAATATATAATAATAATACATGGAAAGCTTACCTAAACTTGTTTGAATCAAATTAAATTCGCTAAAAACTATATACATTTATGCAACCATACATAAAAAACTACTTTCATTATAAAAATAAAATTTTTTCCTAAATTTAAGAGCTATGAGGAAGCTAATTGTAAAAATAATTTTATATTCCTATTACGAAGGCTGGAATTCAATTTTCATACTACCTCAATTGTTCTTCCGCTTTCCGAAATCTCTCAATTTAAAAAAAAAAAAAAATATTTCAGGGAGTCTATTATTGTTCATGAGTAATATTTTATAAATACAATTAAGTGCAATAATTAGAATTATTATCCAGACTATGAGTGACATAGAACTCCAATCTTACTACCCAAGATGGCATATTAAGCGTATAAATCCTAGCATGAGAAAAATAATTTTCTGAAGAAAAGCTAAAAAAAAAAAAAAAAAAAAATGTAAAATAGTTTTTTCTAAGATTACACCAAGCTATTTCGTTTTTCTTCATTTTTAAGGATCTATCGCGTTATCCACAAGCTTTTTTGGACTATAAGAAAGATTAGTGGGATACTTGTCATTAAACCAAGTACATAATTTTAAAATGAAACGTTTAGCATAAAATGAAAAAGAAAAAAATTAATTTGATATGTAATGATTCATCGAAATTTATAGTTTTTCAAATAAAATATTTTTTTTTTTAAATTGTTAGGGTCCAATCATTAGACAACTTTTACTTACCACTTTCCTTTGAAATGAAATGAATCATTCTCATCAAAATTTTTAAATTTACTTTTCTAGCAAGATAATTAAAAAAAAAAATCAAACGTCAAAAAATAAAAATCTTCATTAAAATTTATGTTTTCTTGAAGTATCATATCACTTTAACGAGTTTTTTTTAATTGTTAATACTTTTAAAAAATGTAAATATGAATATTTGTATATTTTTGCTCATGATTGTTACTAAATAAAATAAATAATTTTTTACCGATGGATAAGGAAAAAACTTTTAATTACTATTAGCTCTATTTAAATTAATTAATAAATAAAATGATTAATTATATTTTGTTTTTAATAGTTTGAAAATTTTTTATCATGTTATATTGACATAGAAATTCAATATTTTTAATTCACTCTGAATGTTCCATCTCTCACTTCTGTATTTCTTTACTAGATTAAGTCATAGCTTAGAACTTTATTCAAAATAAAATAAACATTTTCACATTGTCGGCTTCTGGAAGAAACAAAAACGTTTAAATAAATTCACAATTAGGGAAAAAAATGTATTAATTAACTCTATTATTTTCGATTAAATGAGGTCTCATTATTATCTAACTATAAACTAAACTATTTTATGTTTTATTTCAAAGTAAATTAATAAATATTGGGGAAAGAGAGGAGACTGTAGATATACTCTGGGACCTGGGTAAAATTTATTTGAAAAAAAATTGTTAAATAATCTAAACAAATTATTTTGGAAATTATTTATATTATAATTTTACTACAATCTTATTTGTTAAATGGTTCTGTTTCAAGAAATAAAATTATTTCAACATTACTGAAATTGTTATTAATCAAATAATTTGTTTCTAATTTATAATTTGGTAAGAAATTAATTGCAGTTCATTTTAGATTGTCAAGAGTAAATGATGTCATAAGGACTTTAATATAGTTTAGATTATTTTTTTATCCTTTTACATATAATTGTAATTTTTAAAATTGTTTTTTATCATCACTACTTTTATCAATTATTTTTATTAATTTATCACATATGTATTTCGTGTTTATATTTTTATTTATATAAAATATTAGTTGAATATTAGTTATTATATGAATATTAGTTGTAATTTGTGTTTAGGTGTGTTTTATTTATGTTAAAGAGGGGAAAAATAAGAAGAAAAAAAAAGAGGAAAGTTACATTGAGTTGAAAGAGAAAATATGAAAAAAAAGGTAGAAAAGGAAAACATGAAAAAAAAGATTAACAAAAAAAATTAATAAAGTTTAGAAAGAAGAAAAAAAAATATTGAAAAAGAATAAAAAGATAAAAGAACCAAAGCGATGCAACAAAAGAAAGAAAAAGGGAAAAAAAGTCATATAATATTGTATACATCGGGATTTGTCCGTTACTTGCTTCAGGTATCCCGAGTGTACATTGAATTTTTATTTGTGTGGAACAAGGTGGGGTGTTGAAATTGTGAGACCTTTCTTTCAAAACATGCATATATTTTTATAAGACTAAGTGTTAATCCCTGGAGGAGCAATTAGAGTTAGTCATGTTAATTTAAATTAGTTTGATTATATAAGATGATATAAGACAGACCATTGGGGTCTCATAGGAATAATGGCTTATCTGGTGATGTCTTCTTGCCGCATTCCTCGTTCAGGTGTGCAGTGGGCGAAATGGTGAAAACCATATTTCTTCGCCTGGTGCCTGAAAGATGTTGTACAAGAAGCGGAAAGAAAATAAGGCAGTTATCTCACCCCAAGTTTTGATTACTTTAATGAAAACTATGTATAATTACTAGTCAAAATTGATGAGTCTGCCTAGTAGGGGAAGAGTAAATTTGCTGAAATATTAGTCCTAATAGAGTTATTTACGTCCAATAGTTCTCGAAATATAGCTTTTTAAAAAGCAAAATTTCTTAAAAATCTACTGAAAGATTAGTAGTTAGTTTATTTATTTTGAGAAATCTATATCTCAGGAACTATGTGACGTACAGATGTCTATTAGCACTCAAATTAAAGCTAGTTTAATGGACTATAAAGAAGTATATGACTTTTACCTTCGTATTGAACTACTAATCGTATTAAACTACTATTCGTGGGAATAGTAGTTTTCATGATATTTGCTAAAATAAATTGATTTATAGTTGTGCGGACAATAAATTTGATTTATGAAAAACTTAATTTCAAAAACCATTGGACGTACAGATGTCTGCCAGCGCTCAAATTAAAGCTAGTTAAATTTACTACAAAATAGTTATTTATGTTTATTTTTGTAGGAGTAGTAGTTTTTATGATATTTGACAAAATAAAGTGACAAAATGTTAATTTCTAGTTGTTCGTATAAAACGTTGGATTTTTGAAAAAATATATCTCTAGACCCATAAGACCAACATATATCTGCCAACACTAGAAATAAAGGAAATTTAACTTAATATAAAGTAGTTTATGACACTTATCTTCGTAGGGATAGTAGTTTTTATGATATTCACATATCAATATAAAGTTTGGAAATGAAAATTTGTCCGATCAACTATAAATCAATTTATTTTAGCAAATTTTATGTAAACTATTGCTCCTACGAAGATAAACGTCATAAACTACTTTATAGCTCATTAAACTAGCTTTAATTTGAGTGCTAATAGACATCTGTACGTCAAATGGTTATTGAGATATAATTTGTTATGAAATGTCGCTTTTTAAAACGCTATACCTCGAGGACTATTTAACATAAATAACTCTTTTAGAGCTCATATTTTAGAAAATTTGCTCATCTTTAAATGATGTTCTCTTAGGTTTTCTTGTGTTGTTCCTACTTTTTAAGATATAGAGCTCCGAATGAAAAATTAATTTTTTTTTATCGCTTTGAAACAGCCGTCATTTTTTATTCACCCTACCTATACTTGGCAGATTCATCAATTTTGACTATTAATTATGCATAGTTTTCATTAAAGTAATCAAAAATTGGGGTGAGATAACTGCCTTTTTTCTCCTCTTGGGCTCTTGTACTAATGTGTCTGTCTCGATCAATTATGCAAATCCGAAAACTATTATTATGTATTTTTTACTTGCTTTATTATTTCTATATGTTGTAAGATTTAAAAAGTTTTCTGTTTTGATTTGAATAAGTATGCTGTATAGCTAGTAAGCCAATGAACTTGGTCGGCACAACTTAGTTGTTTCTGAATAAAGTTTTTCTCTATACCATGACAGTTACTGAGACAGTTGCAGCAGTGGCTATAATATGGCACCTTATAACGTGATAGTAGCTTCACTGTCGTAAAAAAGTACTCTCTAAATGTACACGTAGCAATATAAAAGTACATTTACCTGAGGTATTTTGAAGAGCCTCAAAAGATTGGCAACTTGAACTGAGGTCACGCTGGACGCAGCACCTACAACCCCTGATATGACTTTCTTCACTTGGCTCTTGTTGCAAGTAGGTTCGGCATCATCCAAGTTACTGATCGATCCTAGAAAAAAAAAGTTATATAAATAATTAAGATTAAAGAAACCGAGGTTCGACAATCCTATGACAGAGATAAAGCAAACCCGATAGTATAATGATGCAAGTTGAATACACACAGAAAAACAATCAATACGTTAGTTATAAGCATTAGTAGGACTGATAATTACATTACATGTAAAAGTGTCTAAAATGCGTTAATAAGCTGATTATAAAAGAAAGACACGTTTATGAATTTGCTACCATACTGTAAACAATCTAGTGTATTGTAAGTTACTCGAAATGTTGTTGTTATCTCTTTTGTTCTATAGCCCTGATGAAGACCTGAAACTCAGGTCGAAACGTCGGCATAAAATAAATAAATATGGTTTTGTTTATTTATGTTGTTCTTTGCTGACCGTACCCCCCGACAAACTTCTCTAATCATAAAATATATTAAACGTATTTTGTACTTAAATTTTAGATCAGTGGTTATCTCCGGAAAAATCTTAGTTTTCTATATGGTAGTATTTTATAGTCTATATGGTTGTTATCAGACTGGAAGATAACCTTCAGAAAGGTAATTATTCTCCTAAAATGTATGACCATTAGCAAATTTTACTCATTAAATGACATTAATATTGTAATATATTAGCAAGAATGACAAATAGGAGAAAATTATATGTAATATATAGGTTTTTGTTAACAAGTAAATAATTTATAAATAGTTCTTTGAGTGTATATGATATATGAGTGTTGTTGTAAGCACATGTTTATGGTTTTGTTGAATTTGTTTTTTAGCAGCCTGAAGATGGGGGAAATCTCCCGAAACGTTGCTGATGATATGAAATAAACTATTGTTTTTTAATAAGGAAGAATTTATGTCATTCACTAAATCCTTTTTAATTCCATAAGACTCTTCCAGTAAAAGGATTATTAAATTTAGTTTTCTAGTTCTTTTTAGCGGAAAACTGAGAAAAACGTTATTTATTAATAATAGAGGTATGTGGATTATTATCTGTAATAAATGATAACTTCTTTTGGGGATGGTTATTACGGCTATTTTTGTTTACTGTCTTCAATATTTGGAGTCTTGATTCTTCAATCTCATAAAATACAAAATTTGGTCAACGGATCAATTTTTTTTTTTTTTTAGGAGCGTTTTTAGTACTTGATATTCTGACTCTTATCAGAAGTAGAATCTGAAAGCAACAGTGTGTGTACACCGTAAAAGTACAGAAAATCAATATTCACAATATTATAGGAGAGGTGGATCGAAAGAATTGAGTGCACTGAGCGGTAAACATTTCGCCTCTTCCACTCCCCAAACCAATTTTAAATTTACCTTGTAGGTTATAAATTTAAAGAGTTTTATTTAAAGATAACTGCAAACGACCAAGCATGCTTGAGCTTGCGTAACCACTTTTTGGATCAAATAGTACATAGTGAGCCAGTTGCTGGAGCCAACACACGTGGTATGTCCCATCTGCTACAATTCCACAAATCATGAAATTGTTTTGTAACGCTGCAATGACCCTGTTAGTGCTTCGATCACTGACCCGACTTGCTCCCCTTTAAAACCTAACAGCCACTTGGTTCGAGTAGGAGACTTTTTAAAATTAATTAATTAGCCCGTCGAAAGCCAGAACCCCCTTTCCATCCCTCGCCTTTGCCCGCACCTCTCTAAGTTCAATCGCAAATCTTCTTTGCTCTTCTGACCTTTTGTGGAGATCCCAGAAGAAGTTCCCGAACCTACAAGGGGTTCTCATTACCTTGAGACCCTTTGAAAACAGGAATCCATACAAGTGTTTTAGAACAGGCAAGAAATTATGTTTTCTTCCCCCTTTTAACATCATCGAGATAATCGTAGAAACCTCAAAATTTTAAACAACTGAATATCATAAGTAAACATATATGTGTGTGTGTGGACTTAGGAACGAAAATCTTATGCTATGATATAATTTTAAAATAAAAAAAAAATTGTTTCCCTATTTATAAATTTAAAATACTATTTAAGCTAAAAATACAAGAAATAAATGTAATAAGCTTAAAGGACGTACAAAAAAATACTAAAGAAACTACCCATAGGTAGCACTCCAATAATATTTATTTAAGGTTTCGAGCCCATCTTCTTTTCAGTAAGTTATCAGGAATAGAAGAGGAAGCAAGGGTGGAAACTAATGGGTTCGGGTGGTTAGGGTATTTATAATGGAAAGATTGATATCTGATTCGGGCTAGATCGGCTACAAATGGAACATTAAGATAATTTTGGATTTTATATGTGACAAAGTAAGGAGAATTAAAGATTTTAATTTGTAGAGATCGAATACGAGTGGAAATCGATGGTTTAGTCGTGCCCCAAAGATAAAAAACAAAAAAGCACTACTTTTATTTAAATTAATTGATGTCTGCCCTTTTCTAAGTAAGCTCCCAGATTATATTATTTGCTAAAATCGTTTTCAAGCCTTCTTCATCTTTGATATTTAGTGAAATACAATCAACGTTGTCGATCTCACAATTATTTATTTGAAATTGTTGATACGAAATATCAAAACATAACCGCATTTTCGATTGATATCTGGTTCGGTCTAGATCCCCCACATATGGAATATAAAAGTCATTATGTATGATTTTATTTGCGACAAATTAAGGATCATTGAGGATTTGACGAAAAATTTTTGTAATGTTATAGGATTGTAAAGATTTTTTTAAGTGAGAAATTATATTTCAAATATATTTAGTGAATATAGTCAGAGCCCGTTTCACTGCGTCATATATGTACCTTAAGAATAAATGTACCACCCAAAAATAAAGCAGGTTAATACGCGGGACGCAGCTAGTGTGTAAATTAATTAATTTAATTTAAATGTATTTAATTATTTTTATCCACGTGATTTAGCGGTTAATGCTCCAGAGTAGAATTATATGAAAACACGCTGGATACCCCTCATCTTTATTTTGGAAAGGAGGTCGGACTCAGCCTTTAGCTAACTCGAGGAAATGAGCAACTACGAACATAACGGCCTTTTTCTTCACAGGAATGTACAATGAACTAATTAACTTCGGATAAGATGGTTCCGAACTTCAAGAGTAAAAACAAAACTTGATGGAACTATTTCTTGAATGCTTACATTTGGGACAACAGGCAATGTGGTAATACTGAAGCATAACCAATATCATATGACACAAGATAAAGATAGGCATTTATCTTGTTCCCTTTTCTTTTAATTCTTTTATGTACTTCTTTGTATTTTGATTTAATGGTTTGGAAAAAACCGTTAGCCCCACACACCATCCCTAACCGTTGTTAGCAGTTTCTTTCACAGCCTTCTTTGTCCCCGTCTAACAGTTGAAATTTTTACAATTTCATCTTTTTTCCTAGCATTTCCGTTCCATATAATTATCGTACTCTTTTATCTTTAATAATTTATATTATTTTTTTAAAGCATCTTTTACTTTGTTTTATTTTCTCTCATTCGCTTTATTATTGCTTCTATCTCTACATCTATTTTAATCTTTTTTACTTTCTATGATTAATATTATTGCTAGCTTGCTGAACGGAGCCGCCACATTATACATCCTTTATTTATTCATAGGCTGAGTAGATGATAAAATGCATCAGATAATCGAATATAACTTAATAAATTAGATTAATTATATATGATTGTTTGAGAGTGGTTTAGTTTATTACCAATTTACACAATTTTTATCCTTTTTTCTCTCTCAACTTTTATTCTTTAAAATTTTCCAACGTTTCGGCCCTCACATATAACTTTTTTTTTAAAATTGATATCCTAGATTTAAAACATTTTTACAAAACACTTCCCCTCTTTCACTTATATTTACAACTTAAAAACATATTAGCTATTTTTTCCCTATAAGAGGGAAAGTGTTCTGTAAAAAAGTTTTAAATCTATGATATCAATTTTTAAAAAAAAGTTATATGTGACGAGGGCAATTAGTCTGCAATTTTGAGATTTTAAAAAAGCAATTACATCAATTATGAAGGTTGTATCCTTGAGAATGGCCTGAGGGCCGAAATTTTTGAGAATTTTAAAGAATAAAAGTTGAGAGAAAAAAAGGATCAAAATTGTGTAAATTGATAATAATATAAAATTTTTCAAAAAAACCAAAAGGACAAATCACTATAAAAAAAAAAAAAAAACTGACCGAAAACGCCTTCAGTTTGATTTGTATTTTAATCTGGAGGAAAATACAAACCATCTATTTATTCCACTTCGATTCAGAAAAAAATATAGGAAAGAGATAGTTGTGAACAGTAGCATATTTTAAGCACTGCCATGAAAAGAAATTAAGTAAAAAATATCCAATTTTCGTTTCTATATGAATAACAAAATATAACACCTAAGATATACCTTATTTATATGAAGAGAGAAGATACAGATTCTATAGCATACTTTGTACAACTACTATCTACATGCTACTATATACATCTTGTCTCCTAGTACGTCTTTCGACTATTCTCTGGAATAGTTGCTCTAATCTCTAACATGATATTTATTTTATTCGAAAATAATGAAGGTAGAGGAAGAAGAACTAAGAGAGGGGGGTGTGTATATACGAATGAGGAGGAATGGATTCCCAATAAGTAGAAGAGAGAGTGCTAAGTAGTATTTAGTTAGTTAGTTAGTTAATTAGTTCCTATGTAGTATTTAGGATTGTTGTTATAAGTTATGAGAATAAACTACAGTATTTGAAAAGAATAAATTTGATTATTAAATATTATGGTGACAAATACAGATTTATTCTGACTCTGTTTATTTTACTTGAGCACAGTAGTTTGCAGAGTTTTATAATAAATGTTGAGGCTGTGAAACTAAAATTTGGCCGGATTGGCCGAAACGTTCGGCATGTGATATAATTAATAAAGGTGTTGAGACTTTTTGAATATATTTTGTTAATATTAATAAAAAAACAGTAATGAAAAAAATAATAATATATATTAAAAAGTAAGCAGATTGGGCCGTCCTAAAAATTTGGGCAAGGTTGGGAATGTAAGTATGAACATGTTAGGGACAAAAGACACCCTGTCCTGTTAAATGCATAAATGGAAAGTAATAACTGTTTTTAATATTTCATAAATAAATATAGTTATTCTTTTTTTTATTAACACTCTTCTTCATGTTTTTAATATTCATTTTTATATATACACATATATATTATTAAAAATTTTGGCACATGTTCTATATAATAAATATAAAAATGCAACGCTTCAATTAAAATCAATTCCCTAAAATAAAAAATAATGATTATAATATTCCTACTATTTTTATATAATATTAACATAACATTAGCAGCAGGTGATTTGGTTTTCATTCTCAGAAGAGAAATTAACTTTTTTTCTTTTTCATTTTATGCTGACATTTCAATATAAACTGGAATCACTTTTAGATTTTCCTTCCCTCGTTAGGGATGTTATTTTCGCCATCTGACACCTTTAAGAATATATCCTCGCACCCCGAAGAACATCGATATAACGGATATCGTAGAGATCGGAAACAGATTCGTGATAACGAGGAGTTGATGGCTGGAAGACGTTATTCGATATTCCAGGCTTCCATTGTCCATTAGTCCTGGTTCTTATCAACCTATAACTCCCTGATTCTCGAGTCTGAGCAGTTGTGATTGATTTATTTTTCTCTAATTGGAGATGCCGACTCTTCATGTAGCGAAAATTTCTAAAAAAAATAAACAGGAAATGGGTGGATTTTATCAAAAAAATTATAATATGCTTTTTTTTTTTTTTAATTCATTTAAAAAATTACACCCAAATAATCCGAACAGATTACACCTATCGGTCGGTACTAAAATAACACATAAAAATGATAGACATAAGTGAAATGTAAATATAACGATTTAGACTATTAGGGCATTGTGGAGGCTAAGTACAGTATGAAACGATCTCAAGTGATACAACTAATAATTTAATTGCAATTACTAAAATGAAAATAAAGTAAAAAAAAAAATATTTAAAAAAATATATTCAATTAAATAAAAAATAACGGAAACGATTTTCAAATGAATAATAAAGCTGCAAATTTACAATTAGTGAATTAATATAATAATGAGAATAAAACAAGATGATACAGAATATGACAAAAATAAGGATCAAATAATATATATTATTAAACACACACATACATTACTAATTCTAATTGTAATACAATAAATAAATTATATGGAGTTAAGAAAAAATACAGGCAGATATCAAATTCAAATATTAGGAATCATAAAAGTAAGAAAGTACCCAGTTTTACTCTCCATAAATTTTAAGATAATTCTATAAAAATAAAATAGTTAAGATGGTAAAGTACCAACGATTTAAAGATTTGATGATTTTCTGTTTTATCATTGCTGTGCGTTATTTTTCTTATTATTCGATTCTTTAGATTTGTAAGTTTTGATAATTAAATATCGTCACTGACACCATAACATTCGATCCCATATCTTAATATCGATTCAAATAATGCTTTGTACACTTAAATCATTTCTGTTAAGTACAAATTGGAGGTAATACACTTTATATGCGCGTACTCTCAATCTAATTAAAGCATTTACTATGTGTGGTTCCCGAAAAAAGAAAAAGCATTATCCACAGTCAAACCTAGATATTTATATTTTTCTACATTTAGTGTTTTACAGCAATATATTTTTTATATTATTAATGTTAGTGAGACAGTCACAGGTTAATAAATAATAAATGTGGTACGGCTTCTATCACAGGTTAGTAAATTCGTATACAAAGTTATTTCGATTTTAAGAAAATGAAAAAATACCTTAAATACATTTCATCATATTAATTAACCTCTGATGATTTTGATATTAGTGATATTTTAATTAGTTTTTTTTAATTTTCTTTTTTTACACTTATTTTTGAATAAAATTAAAATTTGCAGTGTAGGACTCCAACGGGAGTCTTGGGCCGACGTAAGAAAAGAAAAAAAGAAAATTTTATTTTTTAGATATTTTTTGTTTGTTTCCATATCTTGTACCTCCTATTATCTTGTATTACTGAGTTGTGAAGATTTTTGATTTTCTCAGAAACTAATAATAATGTTAGGCCACTGCTGATGTATGGCTGTGAAGTCTGGGGAGCGGCGTTCTTTATGAAAAGGAAAAAAATTACAATCTTTTCAAAATAAAGTTTTAAGAATCGCAGTGGATGCTCCTTAGTTTGTAAGAAACAGCCAATTGCATTGGGAATTGAAAATAGAGACAATAGACGATTATATAAAAAAAAAGTTTATGAAGTTCCACTCCCAGTTGCCGACAGTTAAAGGAGCAGTGACCTACAACTTGGGTAACCCAACCTCAACCCGAAGTCTGAAGCCCAGGCTGCAGGACATCCTGTTATAAATTATATATTTGTCAGTTCTGTTATTGTCACTCTATAATTTTATTTTATCTTATTTTTTTTCTCTTCATCTTTTTCTTAAATTCACTTTCTTTTTTTATTATTAGAAGTCAATTATTTGTATTTTTAAATCCATAAATGTAATTGTTTTTGTTAATAACATTACTTTTATCTTTTATTAAGAATTATTGTTTTAATCTATTTATTTTATTTTAACTTTTTTTTTTTTGTAACGTTATATATAGTTAGAGATGTCCTTTATTTGAGACTATACCTCTCTCCCCCCTCATAATCAATTGTTAAAAAAAAAATTACTTCTTACATTAACCATGTAACGCCCACCAGGCCAATCTGGTATATAAATAATAAAAAAATCACTTGAACCCGGTAAATCAATAAGCAGTGCAATGGAACAGGGGATAATGTTGTATGTAATGGCAGTACAAGAGGTAATATTGCCTTTACGGTTCAGGCAACAGATCGGTAAATTCCATTTTAGAGTTACCTGTTCTACACTGGCTTTACGGGTCAACTCGTGGACTCTCCCGAAGGACAAATAAATAAACTACAGAAAACCCGGGGTTTAAGATCCACGAAGGAACTACTAACACCGAATTACCTTGTTTTTTTTATATGACAGTTTATCACGCCAAGATTCAACTTTTATAATTTCGTGTACAAAAAAAAAAGTTGTAAAACAGTAGTAAAAACTTTAGGTCATCCGTGAAATTAAGGTTTGTCTAGGGAGGACCAAATATTAAAAAGTCTGTCCACGACCTGGAACAAATGGATAAAAATAATAATTCTTAATAAAAGATAAAAGTAAAGTTAATAACAAATCACAGGCATAGAGAGATTAAACTGTGAAAATAACAGTTAAATGGTATAACTGTGACAAAAGGAATATTTTTTAAAAAAATGAAATCGGATATATGAAAAATATTGTTGCGAAAGTCCTGCACTAAACGAAATAAATAATATTTTAGTAATTTTAAACTTCATTATAAGCAGTAAAAGTCAAAGTTATACTCATAATATAATGATACTGTGAAAAAAAAACTTACAAAAATGAGTAGTATAACACGGGTTCAAATTTTTCTTTACTAGTTTGTCGATTTATTTCGGTTATGAAATCTTGTGGCCTTGCATTATATTTCTCATTTCATTTTTAATACCAATTCATGAAAGTATTAAAATCTAAAGGAGATAAAATATTTCGAAATTACTTTCATAAACTTCTTAATCGATCGCCAATGAAGTGCCCAGGTTTTTTTATAACCGGAATAAACCATCAAACTATTAATGTAAAACAGGAAGTTAAGTTATACAACTAATATTAATGTATAACATGAAGTTAAGTTATAGAACTAATATTAACGTTTTTTCACCATATTAATTGCAGTTTGATTCATACTATGGCCTTTGAGCCGTTTTGTCCAATCGTACGCGATTTTTAATTTCATTCTGCTGCAAAACTAGTCAATGATATTGAGTTCAATTTTGGAACTTCT
Source organism: Halyomorpha halys (assembly GCF_000696795.3). Classification (NCBI taxonomy): domain Eukaryota; kingdom Metazoa; phylum Arthropoda; class Insecta; order Hemiptera; family Pentatomidae; genus Halyomorpha; species Halyomorpha halys. The sequence goes on from NW_027114089.1 coordinate 130,523, forward strand.
GAATTTGAACTCTATTTATACTAACAATGACAACTTCAAAACGAAACAATGGTCTACACACAAACAAACCTATGCCAAGTGGGTGCATAGACCACTAATTACTTTGAAGCCTTTTCATCGTTTTTAGGTTAGGTACATAATTACCTAAAATTATGAAATAATTTACAGGTATACTCTTTTATAAATTTAACATTTTAGAATATAGTGGAGATGGATAAACGTCCGAGAGGTATACCAAAACGTAGATAGGAGGATTGCCTTAAGACTGATTTAGTATATTTGGGTTTGGAGGAGTGTAACTGGGCAGATGTATTTAATGTTATATGTATGTAAAACGATTGGTGGTATCGGCAGCGGGCCTTCGGGTTCGCTAAGTCTTTATTATTATTATATAAATATTATTATTATTATATTATTATATTGGCAAAAGATCATGGAGGTCTATGTCCTCGCGCGATGTATTTTGCTAATATATCGAGCGTTTCTTGACGTGTTTTTTTCGTAGAGTGAGTTCGTCACTCACACGCCTATTTTTTGTGAGGCTAACGGCCTCACTAATGCTAGGGAGGAGGTTGAGAGTTTTCTATTATTTTATGCTTGAAAAAGCCCGGGTGGGACCAGGACGCGAACTGACAACCTTTGGTAGACTGGCGCGTTGCCACGCTGCTACCGCTGCCCCCTATTATATTCATATATACTTATGTATATATTTTATTCCATCTATACGCTTTAAATTTCAATTTATTTTTGTAATTCATATCATATTTATGTATGTATCTGTATTTATATTAATGTAACTGAGTTATCCCATCTAAATAAGTAAATAAAATTAAGAATTACTAATTATACCTAAATTGAATGGTATTTAATAATCTTTCTAATCCCTAATAATATTGATAGTAATATGCAAAGCAGTAAATGCTTTGAAATTTTCTATCACAAACTGCACTTACAGAATGAAATACATTTTTCATTTAGTCAAACTAAAATTCTCTAAGATAATTGTCATTTTCATTGAATTTTCAAAGATTTAAAATTTGCAATCATACATTTATGGGAAATTCAATTTTGTTTTAATCAAACTGAATTTTATTTTTTAAATTAGCAATTAATTAATTAGTTTTCTTTAAATGTGGGTAGATAGTAATTGTAATAGTGATAGTGAAAGCTATCACAGCCATATGATTATTATGTATGTTTTATACTTGAGTTTTTAAGCATGTTTTAAATTAATTTCATGTATGTTTTATACTTGAGGTTTTATGTATGTTCTTATCTACTTTCATGAATGTTGTTTACTTGAGTTATATATACATATGCTCTTCATTACTATTATGTATGTTTTATACTTGAGTTTTAGGCATATTTTAAATTAATTTCATGTATGTTTTATACTTTAGTTACCTTTTATACTTAAGTTACATATTTATTTTTAAGTAATTGATTATGGGATTATAATCTCGTGCAAAACGCACCCTCACCTATTTACGATGTTATAAAAAAATTAAGATAAAATAAATTAATAAAAATTATAATTCTTAAGGCGAGAGAAAAAGAAAAGTTAATAATAAAAACAATGGCATTTATACTCGTAGATTTAATAAAATAAATAATTGACTTTTAATGGGATAATTAAGTTAATTTAACTTTAATTAAATTTAAGAAACAGACTAACAGAAAAAAAGTAAAATTATAATATTTTCAATAATAGAATGAATAGAGAGAGAGAGAGAGAAATACTTTATTTATTTATCTATGCTGCGTAAATACATTAGGTTGCTATCTCACACAGCATACTTATCAATCCGTAATCGGACATATATAAATTACACATACATGGCATAATCATAAAAAAAATAGATACAATAATAGGATATAATAAACAATTTTTTTCATCCCTACAGTTTCCTTTTACAATCCATTTCGGTCTGTACAACAAATACAAATGTTTCATTCATTCCTATTTTTCTTTCTCATTTCTGCTCCTCCAATTTCACCCTTTCCCAATTATTCAATTCACCCGATTAACAAATTCGCTCTCCGGAATTCAACCTCCTGAACTCCATAGAAGAGTTTTATGTATGATTTAAATTACTTTCATGTGTTTTATACATGAGTTTCTATATATGTTTCAAAGTAGTATATATATTTTTTTTATACTTGAGTTTTTATGTAAGTTTTAAATTACTTCTACGAATTATTTTTTTTTGGCTTTAAAGTTCTTATATGTTTAACATCTGGAAAAACGACTAACCTGGAACTCTCACACAAGACTGAAAAGACAAGAAACTGCACGTCGATTTCGACTATTACAGCAAAACGGTCTAAACCTCATATAAGATATAAAGCTCATTATAGAAGACTGATCTACATGACTGTAATATGGCCAATCTGAACGTACGGAGTTGAGCTTTGGGGCTCCACTAAACCTTTGAATTCCTCTTTTATCCAATCCTTACAATCCGAAATCATTCGTAAAATCCTCAATGCTCCTTCCTTACTTTGCACAAATAAAATCATACATAAAGTATGATGTTCCATATGTAACTGTCTAGCCCGAACCAGATATCATTCCTTCCATTATAAACTTCCTAAGTAGCCAAACCTACTAGTTTCTAACCTTGCTTCCACTTCCATTCCTTACGATCCTCCGGGGGCCTGAAAAGAAGATGGTCACGCGACCTTCTAATGTAAAAACGTCATTTTAGTGCTACCAATGGGTAGTTTCACGCCTGTATCACTCCAGTATAAACTTACATCAAATTTACAGAATGTATTATTATGTACAGTTGTAAGTTTCAAAAAAGATAAATAAAAAAAAATTCTTATATGTTTGAAATTAAGTTAGTACAATATATTAAATTTCGCTTATATGTTATAATATTAATAAGTATTACACAACATTATTTATTTCTGTTGAATTAAGTTTCGCATTATCTTTTTATTATTTATTTATTGTATTCGATGTACATTCTGTTATTATGTTAGACATTTTGTGCTCTTGGTATAGTGAATATAATGTAACTATAACAGTCCGACGCTTGAATTAAATATCAGATTGCAACTAAATTTAAAAGATTCCACTTTCTAATTTTGGATCAGACATTCAGAGCGATCTGGTTCCGTTCCGAACCGTTCCGGTTATTAAACCCGTTCCGTCCGGAAAGGAACATCCCTCTACGTAGCAGTTTGGAGCCTGCTTTGGATACTGGTGATATCATAACCCCTACCTGGAGAGGCTGTGGAATAACCCTTTAAATATTGTAAGAGGCCTACAGGTTCAATTCGTATCATCCTTCATTTATTATTTACTAAGTTTTCCCTTTCTATTCAGATGCAGTTTCTTTCATCTCTCTGAGCAGGGGCACTTTGAGAATCTCATGTCGTCCTCTTTGAAACATAAGCCCTATTCTTGCAGACAGGAATAGAAATAAAATAAAATAAGAATTTCCTCGGTTCAATAAGCAGATGCAACTTTCATTAATGAAATTCGTTGAGTACAATAAAATTATACTTTTAATTAATTTAATTTCATTTAAGTCTCAAAACAATCTATATTTATAAGTCCAACGTTTCAGCCAATTCGGCCATCCTCAATGACAATCTATCACAAAACAGATTGATTTTTTTGTATCAATTCTGTCTTTCAGATTACTATGATAATTTTAAATTTTATTGTTGGGTATGAATTATAATAATAAAAGAAATATGAAGAAATTTTAACCAAAATACAATAATATTCATTATTTACCCTAGGACTGATTCCTTTTGAATAATGTTATTTTTTATATTTTTCCGTTGGAATTATAGATGGGAATAAAAATAATACTGGAATTAATTAATTAATCTGCAATTTCAGAAAGCTTTTATTTATAACCGGATAGTAAGAAATAGAACTTGTTAAAATATAAAAGTTTACAAATAAATAAACAGGAGTTTGGGACAGAAAGTAACAAGAAGTGAAAATTTCTCATCTAAATACCACCATATACTTTAAAACTGTAGCCCAACTCTTTGTATTGTACAAAAAACAATAATATACGCTACAATCTGTGAAATAATCTATTGTATCATAAAAAGATTGTTTCGATCGATTCACTATTAGCCATTGTGCTACCCGTCAAGCGATCTCATACACGATCAACAGCATTGCATAAGGTCCATTTGTTGCGCAACAGTTCAATCCTGAACTTAATAGCCAGAGGAAGAAAGTCTTGAAAACAGTTATTTTTAAAAATAATTAATTTTTTTTCATTAAAAAAAATAGTAAAAATCTGCAGGTCTGTCGAGAATAGTATTATTGATTTTATATATTGATAATGTAATAATCAACAATATACGATAATAATATATTGATGATATATAGTTTGAGAAATAGATAAATGGGGATTGAATAATTTGTAAAAATGTCCGAGAAAATACAGAAAACTTTTTAAAGAATGAAATCATAACAAAAACACTTTACTGTATGAAGTACTCCTTCAACAAAAGACCAGACGCACATTCACTTTTGATTAGCTGGTGGGATGTAGTGGACTGTATATAATGCAAATAAAACATGGTTAACTGAAAAGGAAAATCTATTGTCTAAGTTACAGGTATATGTGGCTGATGATAATGATGGATGTTTTCTATGCTGAATTAGGTGGACTTGCTCCATTCTCTGGTTACTCCCTCCTTATTTCTTGAATTCCTTCATTTCTTGATCTCTCTCTCTCCTCCTCTGCTACAGGGGGGGGGGCACTTCAGAGTCTATCTACTCATTCATTTGCACTAAAGATGATAGTGAAGAAAAGAAAAAAAGAGAACTGCTGTTGGCAAAAAACAAACAAGATCGCTCTCTAGTTCAGGTTGCTTCTCTTCCCACCGAGAGCGCTGGAGGAGGTAAGCTTTTGTTGCTGGGCGCTGGTAGTACCTTTCTTATGGTAGCCCCCCCAATCCAATTCAGACTTTCGGTTAACCTTAAGTTACCCGAAACATTAATCTAAGTAGAAATATGATTGAAAATTGTTATATATTAGAAACTCACTCGCTTAAACGCTGGTAAAAAGAAAATAATTAAGTGTAGATAAACTATGTTTGGCGCACTGCAGCTCAGGGGTTGGATGCAAGTCTATTGATCTGAGGTCTGTGGGCGGTGCCGATTCGGATCCAGCCTTGGAGCGTTGACTTTTTTCATTCAGTGGCGGGCCCACTACCATGGTTAGAATAGGTTGGTCACCTGTAGATAACCAGGCGAACATCGACGTGGATTGCATATTAAAAAAAAACAAAAAAAAAACTACGTTTGGTTTAACAAAGTAAACTAACTTTGTAACGACTACTAACAACTTTAAGATTTTTATTGCACAATAAATAAATGATATAGGTAACTAAAGAAATTATTATATATAGTGATATGCATACCACTTATATATTGAGTTTTGTATTGCTTTTTAGTTTTCACCTGATTGTGGAATTGCTTATTATTATTTTGCTTAAAAAATTATTAAATTCAGTTAAATAATATAGGAGTATTTTCCTTTCATACTATTCGGATTAATCAGATCTCCCGCTTAACCAGCGATTTTTAATTGGGGTTCTGCTATATATTTAATGTAAGTATTACTAATGTGTAAAAACATTAACTATCTTGGCGAGATAATCATCCAGAATAGTATAATTAATTTTCATTATAATTGTTAACTTAGTTAATGGTGGCGATGTAATTAGAGTTGCTAACAGTTGTTACAGATCTCAGACTAATTTTGGCTGTTAACGTCTTGAACTTTGTAGCTTTGAAGATGAACCGGCACTGTATTCTCTTCCAATGTCAGTCAGTTTAATGAGAATCAACTCATACTGACAGAATCAGATTACTCCCTATTTCGCAATATAGACTCTCTCTCTCATACATACATTATTAATAATAAAGTATATTTAAACGATTTAAATTATTGTTAAATAAATACTCAACTAACCAATTACTTAACTTTGGCACGTTTATCTAGGATTTTTTTGATTCCTGAGTGGTAAAAGAGTTTTATATTTCTAATTATTTACTTTAACAAATATATTTTTACTATTGGAGGCTTTTTAATCGATAAAACTCGCATAACTAATATGGAGTATAGTAATTAAACAGATATAGTAACTTGGAACAGAAATGGAATAATGAGATAAAATATATCATACTACAATATGAAAATGAAACATTTCTTAAACAAATGAATAAATTATTTAAAACAATCAGCTAATAATTGTTCCTTATAATATTATCTATAAATAAACTGTTCCGTCAATAATTCTTTGATTCTCTCCCAACGTTCAATTAAATTATAATTTTATATTGACCATACTATAAATTCTCAAGGTAATGGTTAACCATTAATTTTTATTTCATATAGTAATGGTAATTCGAATCATATAATCTAATTAAATGTATTTCATAAATTAATAATCAATTCGATGTAAAACAATTAAATCTTAATTCGCTTTTAATTATTAAATGGTTTTAATAAATATAATATACATATAATCGTGATTATTATGTAACTATTCTATCTTGAGTCTCTATCTGAACCCATTCTGTAATGAACCTATCGAAAATTGGCTCAGATTGAATTTTCCCAATACTTTAGATAAGGAAAGTTTTAGTAAAAACAATATTTAAAAAAAAAATAAGCCCTACCTGATAAAGCCTATATATACATTTTTATTTTTTATAATGAAACATATAAATAATAATAAACACCTCTTACAATAGTTCACTCCTTGGGCTTTCATTCCACAGCCCTGGGGTACCTTTAGCCACAAATGCCGTACAGAGGAGGTCGTACTGACCAGGCTAAGAATAGGGCACACGAGGCTCACCCACCCCTATCTTATTTCAAAAGAAGCGCCTCCGAACTGCCAGTATTGCAACAATAATTTGACAATTAGCCATATTTTCAAAGAATGCCCATATTTCACATCACACCTCAGTAGCTTAGGATTAAACCCGGATATTTCAAAAACCCTCAGAGACGGTGATAACAGTGAAATTGGTGTTTCAGTTTCTAAAATCAAAAGGTTTAATGACACAAATATAACGCCAGCCAGGCAAAAAATTGAAAAAAAAAATTAAATAAGGTGTAAATGACATTTATAACCAATGATGTTTTACACCAATAAACAAAAACAAACAACCTCTTACGATGAGACCAATATTAATCTCTAATTTTGAAAATCAAATACCTTAGATTTATTCTGTAGGAACATGTCATGTCATAGTTTTCTAAAAAATGGGATATTTGTAATTAATTAATTTATTTATTATTTGTAATTTCCTTATTCTTTTATTTAAAATTCTTTTCATCTTAGTCTAATGCTAATAATAATAATTAA
>NW_027114089.1:138043-150095 GCF_000696795.3 Halyomorpha halys
ACAACTTGTATTATTATCATTCACACTAACTATTATTATCGGAATAAAGATGCGTTCTGATAATTTTAATGATGTATGTTAATATTAGTTGTAATGATGCTCTCTTTTTTTCATTATTTATATTAGATATCATGTTACATATTGTATGCTGTATAATATTATATATATTTAATATATCCTTATTTTTTAATCAAGTTAAACTTTATACTAAATATGAGTTCATCAGCTCATTAATTTATTAATTATAAATTTGTAGCAAGCAATTTTTTTAATAAACATTTTCAAAGAGATGTGAAGGTGGTATATTACATTTTACCTTTTGACCACATAATAAATACTTATTCACACACCATAATTCTATTCTGATCAATATACCACGCAGATTATTCACAGAGAGCAAACACTAAATTAGTATTAGTGGAGAATTTATAGGAAAATGGTTGGGTTGAGTTGGGGTTGCAGCTGGATATACAGATATTGGGTTTATTTACGGCCTCAATGATGGAACAACAGCTCATATTTAGTGTTGAAATAATCAGGCGTACACAGTTTGTCGGGATGAGGCCAATTACGCATCAATTAAATTATTGATGCGTAATTTGGTCACATCAGCTACAATGATGACATATTACGTATTCATAACTATGGCCCACTTGCATAGGGAATACCAAATGATGCATTTTGTGAGTTATTACATTCATTGCTAAATACATTACAAAAAAAAAACTAATTTGAGATGAGCGTTCTGTTCTTTATTTATTTATTTTTATTTAATACCAGATTAGCCTGGTAGGACACCCCTAACTATATACAACGCTGTGAAAAAAAAAAGATAAAATAAATAGATAAAAATAATAATTCTTAATAAAAGATAAATGTATAGTTAAAAATAAAAACAATGTCATTTATGGATTTAACAAAATAAATAATTAACTTATAATGAAAAAAAAAAGTTAATTTAAGAAAAAGATGAAGAAAAAAAATTAAATTAAAATTTTAGAGTAACAATAACAGAACCGATAAATTTAGAACTTTAACGTTAACAGGATGTCCTGCAGCAGCCTAGGCTTCAGTCTTCGAGTTTTGGTTAGGTTTCACAGGTTGTAGGTCATTGCTTCCTTTTATTGTCAGTAACTGGGAGTGGAACTTCATGTACCTTTTTTTGATATAATCCTCCATTCGTAATTCCAGATGCGATTGGCTGCTTCTTACAAACCAAGGAGCATACACTGCAATTCTTACGACTTTATTTTGAAAATATTGTAATTTTTTCCTTTTCGTTAATGTGCCGCTCCCTAGACTTCACAGCCATTCATCAGAAGTGGCCTGAGAAGTTTTACTGGCAGGATTCTATTTTAAATTTTTACCTTTGAGGATCAGTTCTGGTGGGTCTGGTGGCCGTCTGAGATTAAAGCAAAGTACATTTTTCAATGTTCAGACTAATCATCTATTTATTGAAGTATTGTTCTAGTTCATTAAGATGACTTCGCAAATTATTTTTAACTATTATTAAGTCATCATGTTGAGAGAACACTGCTGTGTCGTCAGCGAAAATAGCTATGGAGATATATGTGGACTGAATGATGTCGTGAACATAGAAGTTAAACAGAATGGGGGAAAGGACTGAACCTTGTGAAGTGCCGGCATGGATTTGTTTGAGGGTAGAATTCATGTTATTTATTCAAACAGAAAAAGCACCCTTTTTCTGAATCTATTAAAAGAGTCACTATCTCTTTTTTTCTTTTTGTAATACTTGTTTGAAAAACATTCGAAACGTGTCCAAGGGTAATTAGCAAAACTCGCAGAGAGCCAACCAAAAATAAATTGAACATAATTTTTTAAATAGTTTATATTATCTTTTTTTGCATGAACTTTTTTTGTATGGAGAATAAGAACAAAATATTTTATATTATATTAAATTTTATCTATTATATTACATTTTGGAAAACAGTTGACCGTATGAAGTAGATTGTAGGAAGATAGTACGGGTGGCAGTCAATAAGGGTATCAAAATAGTAAAAGAAAAATATTTATCGTTAACCAACGTTTAGCCCCACTTTGCAGGGCTTCATCAGGGATAAATAAAAAACAAGGTACATACAATTGTTAAATTTATAAATTATATAAAAAGATATAAAGTATAAAAGATATAAAGATATAAAGTATATAAAGTATAAAAATAAGAATTAATAATAACAATATAAGTTACTAATAAATACAACCAGGTCTGATCAAAGTTCTACACATATATCTAGACTAATAAATTGTAGGAGACTATTCCTTAAAAATAATAATAAATATAGTAAAGAGGTAGGTGTAAAAGGTAAAACAGATAGGTAGAGTAGATATGGTATAGATGAGGTATAGTAATATGCAAAAGGGAGCTATCAAGAAAATTGATAAAAATAAACAATGGACATAAGGGTAATCACCTGTTAGATTGAAGCACAGAGGACGACTGAGAAAAAAGGGGGGAGTCAGGTATAACATGTCCCTATACCCTTTAGGAAGGGTAAGCTCTTTTATAATATATAGATAGGTAAACTAAAAAGAAACAAACATCTGATCTCATCAATTTTAAATTTTAACCATGTTAACCCTGGTTAACAATAAATAGTTTTCTTTTTCTATTTTGATATCTTTATTGACCGCTACCCGGACTGTCTTCCTACAATATTATATTAAATATACTAAAGATTACAAAAACAATAAGTCATTCAAATAAAGTAGACTAAAAAAAGTTTTTAGAAAAATTCAAGTCAGATTCGATTTTGCCTCTTTTAAAAAAGTTTAACACGATTTTCCATTTAAATAAAGAATATATATGATTTTCGGAGGATGTTTTTCCTGCTGAAAAGCTCACGAAATAAATTCCTAACTCACAATGTTATCCAGGTCCAACGTAACTACAACTGTTGGTAAACTGAATTTCTACTTTTCCAATCCATATCAAAATCTTTTAAATTTTATGCTTTGATATGGGAGAAAAATTAGTTTTATTTTAGTTTTACCACATATATCTTAGGCGGTTCTAAGCCGGTACGGACTAGCTTTGTAAAGAGAATAGGAGAATCCTAGGATGTCCCAGTGTTTTTATCACAAACGCTGACAATTTCCAAATTCAAACAATAGTTGGCTAAGAAAAAAAAAGAAGTTTATACTCGAAAAACAATCTAAATCAGTTTTTTTAGCCTAAATAATTTTTTTTTTTGGCTCTTGACCCGTTTTTGTTGTTTAGAATTTAAATGTAAAGAGGAGATCCCAATAAATAATAACAAAGCCTTGGCGAACCCGAAGGTTGGATGCCGATACCACCAATCGTTCTCTACATACATCTGTCCAGTGACGCTATTACAAATTCAAATCTACTAAATCAGTCTTAACGCAATCCTCCCATTCACGTTTCGGTCAATCCTTCGCACGTATACCCGTCGGTTCAGTGTTTATTAACGTTTTAGGGATCAGTCCGTGACTAACTCTCACAACCTTCCACGCCCATCTTATTTCCTCCAATGCTCTTATCTAAATGATATTTACAAGGTAAAAATCCCTCAATTTAACATTGTGTAGCCTTCTAAATTCTTCGGTTGTTTCGATAAAATTTTATATATATATTCTTGATATCTTATTCAAGACCAGTTGTATTTATTAATTATAATAAAATAAATCCATTTAGACTCAACATTCAACTAGATTTTTTAAAAATAAACCAACGTTTTGAGCGAAGTGGCCATTATCTAGGATAATCTATAATTTTATTATTAACAATTTAAAAACATTCACAATTCTCAATAATAAAAAAAAATGTTACAGGTTATCTGACCTTGTCTGACGTAGTAATTTATTTCTTTTTTATAGATTAATTTGACCATATATCATGCAAGGAGAAATTAGGCTTCAAATTTTTTTAGTGATTAATTTAAGACTGTGAAATTAAAATTAAGGTTTGCTAATTTAGAATTAATATTGTTTTTTTAAATTATTAATTTTAACATTGTAATTAAAGCTGTTGATTAAAAGATCATCCTTAATAATGAAACGATAGATATTTAAAACGAATCAATAAAAAATGTTGATTCAAAATGGATATATTTTATTATAATTGAATAGAATATTTAATCAAATATTAAAGCAAAAAAAGGTTGTGGCGGGATCAACCTCCTAGCCTTCTAGCTTCACATCATTAACCAATAGACTAGCGATGCGTTATATCCAAGAGGCGGGTATGATAATGATATTTTTAAGGTATATTTTTTTTTTTTTTTACTTGGAAGTAACCTCAAAGAGTAATCGAGATGATAGTGAAATACTTTTTAATATATTGGATATTTTCAAGGAAGGAATGCTTTGGGTCAATTCATTTGTACCATAATAATAAGCAGCGAGTCTTCGAGATAATATCGGAGAGATGTGTAATTGTATTATTACAAACTATGCTAAACTAGAGTTTGTAATTTTTAAGGCAGAAATTATCGGAATTCGACTTGTACATTACAGGACCTAATCTACTTTCATTTGGCCTTCATAGCGTCTGAGATGGCAGAGCACTTAGAAGATGGAATTTTTTAGCAGAGGAAAGAAGATGCATCCAGGCAGCCATGAATTACGTAATTTCATGAGGTTTGTTTTATTTATTTTTTTTAGCAATTTGTTTTCCTTAACTGGAACTGTACCGACGAGAGAGCCCGTTTATCAAAATATTACAGAATATTCTTCGCAAAAATTGTGAGAGCATTTCACGAGAAAATTAAAGGGAATAATTGACGAGATATTAATAAATAAACGAAAAAAAGAAGTTTTTTTTTATGATTAAATTTATAAAAATAATATTACAAGCGTAATTTTTGTTTTCTATGTATTTTTTTTTGGCTTTCTCCTCTGCCCCTTTCACTCCCTTACCTGAGGATGACGGTACAGGCAGCCGTCATGAAATGAATTGTTAAAGGAGGAAAAGGGGCAAGTGTTGTTGAAGCCAGGAAATTCAGGAACAGCTGGTACCAGATTTGGTTCTTGACTTCAATTTTAAATTTTTTTAAGGTGCTGCATAGACCGTTAGAAACTCATTTTTTTTCTCTTCCCAAGTTAAACTAATAATTGTCCAAATCAGGGATAAGATTATTATGTAGTAAAAAAATCAACATCAGTACATAAGCAAGCTATTTAAATACGTAATAAAAACATAGAAATATTTGATACGATATAATTTAAAACTGGGAAAATTGGACTGAAAAATAGCCTGAAATCAAACAGAATAAAATATACTTCTTCTTTTTTTTTTTTTTTTTTAATTGTTTTAAGGCTTTTAAAAAGAAAAGAAAATATTTTATTTTCATGGTTATATTTCTCATTAATTAATTTCAAAATAAGATCCATCTTTAAGTTTTCAAAAATAACATCAATGATTATGTAATTCGATTCGTATCGACCAAAAGGTACAAATATTATTATTGTTTTATATCTACAGTCGTAATAGGTGTATATGGTACGAAAAAGCAATAAAATCTTTCAGAAATATGCTCATAAACTTTCATAATAGTACATTTTTACTTAGGGATCCTCTAAAAAAAAATTAAAAACTGTCTTTGTTGTAATTTTATATATGAAATACTAATTTTTTATGATTTCCAAACGTTTCTTTTTGATAAAAATAAAAATACCTATCTGAAATTATTTTTTTTATTTTTAATTTTTCTATTGTATGTATTTATTGAAATTTATAACAGGAACCACATATCATTGTTTCTTCTTGAGCCCGCTGCTCTTCATCTTAGTCCTCGATAAAGCAATGAAGAAAGTTAAACTTAGAATGAGAGAGTTTCAGTTATGACACAGGAACTTACAACCCATAAAATGTCCAACGACCAAGACCTCCAATACAAAATAAGTGTTCTGAAAGAGTAAATAGCTTCGATAAACATGAAAATTAACCAGGAAAAGAGCAAATGTATGAGGATAGGAAAGAACGAAGAACGAGAAAAACTAAAATAATGATCTACAAATCGACGTTCCTCCCTATCTTTTCCTACTATTCCGAATTGTGGACCCACACCTGGAAACACAAGAGCCGGATCCAATCCATGGACGATCCGAGTACATGAAGAGATAGAGTACAGAAAAGTACCATTCGGACTAACCTCGGAGTCAAACCGGCTGAGAGCATCCTAGAGGGACACAAGCTAAGATGGTTCGGACACCTTCTTCGGATGGACCAGGAAAGAACTGCCAGAAAGACATATGAGACTCACGTGGAGGGAAGAAGGCCAAGAGGAAGACCACGCATTTCCTGGGAGGAGAGTGTTTGGAGGCGTTCAGGAGGCGGGATATGGACTGGAGTAGGAGAAGGGAAATGGTCCAAGAGCGAGATATCTGGTCCAGCCTCTGCAAATTGTAACCCAACATTGCGCAAGCGGTAAAGGGGATAAAATGTTATGATGATGATGACATTTATAACAGTATTTACATAAATATAAATCTTTTAAATTTGATATAAGGTTATAATAAATTATAAATTATTATTTTATTATAACATAAAATTGATTTAACAATGCTATAAATACATGATATGATACTAGAAAGCATAAACATGTAGATAGAAGTTATAGAAAAAAATGTGAAAACATAAAACTTCCATCTCTTAGTCAGAGTATACCCAAATTCAGGGAATGCTTACGACAAAAATGTTCATGTAAGAGCCTTTTTAAAAAAAAGTATAGTATTTTTTCTTGTTGTGCTTATGGCATTACTTCTAATTTACACAACTGTTCTTAGGTTAAAACATGTATGTCATACCCTTATACTCTTCCTACAAAATGTTTCTCGTAGGGGGAAAGGGAATTTGCCAAAACCTTTCGGATCCGAGAAATCGATTAACGCAATCATTTACTCTACGAAAACTCCTATTTAGTGAGAAAGAAAAGTCAAACAGGCAGGTGGAAAAAAAATTAAGCAAAACAGCTGACATTAAACCTAAGTAACGATCATGATAACTTATCCTAGTTACATCTCCTTTTAAAAGATTTTTTTTTTAATAAGACAAAATTCCAATAATGATTATGTTTATTAATCGCTTTCGAAACAAGAAAAGATTTAACAGATTGGCGAAATGGAACAACGCACAGCAAATCCGCCAGCCATTCAACAAATTCAAAACGTGAATGAAAGAGAGCGAAATATATTACATAAAATCTACCTAATTGACCGTGATGAATTATCCTTGTTAAATGGCAATTTAAAAAAATATATATAAATAATTAACAATCCGGTGATAATATTCAAAATGTTAATTTTATTAAAAACAAAAGGAGCTTTTGATGAGTAAGAAAATTGAGGTAGTGTTTTGTTTTCTTTGAAAAAAAATGTATATCTATGTATTAGACATGGCTCATAAAAAAATAATTACATAAGAATATTAAAAGCTATTTATATAAAAAAAAAAATTGTTAAGCTGCCATTTATAAGGAAGACACAAAAATACTTTTTCAAACCATTGAATAGGATTAAGAAAATTGGTTTTTCCTTTTTAAAACAGACAATAGAAAGACCAATAACTTTTAAAGTACATATTATGTTTCTATTTCGGGATCGACTGCAATAAATTATTTATACTAAATGTGTAAAATATAAACCAGAGAAGAGATTCGGTATCAAAACTTTGCGAAGGGGTCACAAATTGATTGCTTACTTAAGACCGGTGGTGTTGTGTGTAGATTACCACCCACTAGCTTTTCTAACCCACACTGTTTCCAACTAAACCAATCTAGCTCTATAACACAAAATCCTAGAACCACCTTGCAGCCAATAGTAAGACTTACATTCCCAGCAAACTCTGTGGGCAAGGAAAGGCAGAGAGCAAGATAGCCATTTACGGGTTCAGATTTTCATCACTTTTCTAATTGAAAATTCACATCAGCATGTGCGATTAAACTTTCAAGGAATGGTTCCCCGACGATAAGAAAAGGAGAAGAGACAGGCAACCAACTCAGACAAGTAATCGTATATCAAACCAGAGTGAGTTTGTTTCTTTTATATATTAAACTTCCACCTGATTCGTAGTCACCTCGACTATCATCAATTCATTATTAGTTGCAATACGACAAGACCCAATTAACAACCTAAACAGAAAAAGGTTTTCTTTAGCAACCTCCTAAACCATGAAATTTATTTTTCATATTCACTTATTAATAGATTTTTTCTTTTAATTTTCGGTCAATTTCCTTCACATTCAGTCCACTCATAACAACCTAATTACCAGTATATTCAAAAGTATAGTAACGCTTGGCATTAAGTTGAAGGTGTTCTCCGTACACAACATTTATTGTTTCATAAATTTCTATTTGTATTATTCCCAAAATTAATAATACCTTAACTTCTTTTAATAAGAATTATTCATTTTTTTGTATTATTTTAGCTATCCTAGATTAAAAATAAACAACATTAGGAGTACAACAATAGAAAAATAAAAATATTTATCTTAGTTTTGAATTTATTCCCTTGTTATGAATGTTGCGAAATATTATTTAACAATCTAAGAAAGTAGTATGAACTTTGAGATATTTTGTTGGAATAAATAGTCCTAAATGATCGAAACATGCTTTGAATTTTTTTTTTGTAAACTTATATTGTATCACCACGCCACGCAATAATTGTAATACAGTAGCTGGCATGGAATAAGACGGGTGGGCATTTTTTGTACTTGCCGCATTTAGTCTCATTATTGTGAAGGTCTGATCGGTTCATAAACTTAGCACTTAAACCGCCAGTAGTTGGCAACTTCGACCGCCCCTTGCTACATAGTAACCCCATTACTAGACAATATTGCTAGTATTGACAAGATAAAGTTTAATGATAATATATTTATTTTAGAATATTTTAGGAATTAAATAAAGTGATTTAAACAGTTTAATTTTAATTTGAAGAACTTCAAGAACCAGTAAAGGATTTTAAATATTCCGTCAATGGATGGTGAGTTAAGTTGTAGAGCTATTGTTAGCCGTAATTTTTTAGACCCATCTCATTTCTATTATTATTTTATGAAACAAATAAATATATCAATCATAAGAGAAACAGAAAACAAAAATTTCAGAAATGTTTTCCAGACGGTAATAGCTGAAAGCTTAGATTCAGTAGGACGAATTCCAGTTCAACAATACTGGATCTTGTGCAGAAGGAGTTGAAGAATTAAATTTCAGAAGATCGTAAACATAGTCAGGGTGTGGAGAGTCAATGGTTTGGAAAGATAGTATGGGATGGGGACCATCAAGATAAATCCTCCGGAGCAGTTCATGGTCGCCTTAAATCTGTCCTTAGTCCTACCGAGAGAGCACCATACAGCTGAGTCCAAAGAAGGCTGGAAATGGGATAGGATATGGAGGGCTGGCGGAGCTGTGGAATACTTAAGGAAAATTTCTGGATTTCCATTTAGCAATCAATTAAATTTTTCCTGATAATTATTATTTCGTTCAACAAATTTTTCATATTGAAAATAATAAATTAAAAGTTTCTCAAAGTCAACCGAAATATCAAAAACATTTTAGAGACAGAAACATTTTATTCAAGAGTCAGTGATATCAAACTGTTGTTGGGTTACTATTCATACTTTATGCTGTTAAATCTAATTATATATATATATTTTTTTATTATAATCAATATACAGTATAAATTTATTCGTGTGTACATCGAAAGTACATAGTACATACATTGTCAGGCATTACTCCAATTTTCAATATACTAGTGATTAGGTTGTTATGAGAGGGCTGTATGTGAAATTAATTGTACAGAAAATTAAAATTTGTTTAACTTTTATCGGTCGTATGTCACCTCTCACGTGACAACAGTACTTTTTCGCTGCGGTCTATGTCACAATGGAGGTGACAAAGCGAAACATGTCGAGACTCCCTGATTTTAAGTTCTTAGGCAAATTTGTTTTTAGAGTCCGTGGTGGATTTGTTTTTGGGGCCTGTGGCTAATAAAATTTTTAATTTTGTGACAAATATATAAAAGCAATGTTTTTTCCGCCTGTCGTAGTTACAATAAGGTTGATATGTTGCGACAGTTCACTATCAAGGCATATACATAAGACAGTTAATGTAACTGTCCACTTACCTTACTAGTACTATTAACGATCACGCCAGACCCAGTCCGACAGTAAAACTGTTTTGATAGTTAATTCTGTCATGATTGTAACTATCAAGAAGTTATACCATGGTAGTGGCTATTACTTTTGCCGTAATAACTGAAAATTTACGATAGGTCACATGTGATTGTTAAAGTAGCAGTTACTTCACTGACTTAGTTATAGCGTTTTTCAAGGAGCTGGATGGGTATTTATTTGTTGGAAGAATCGGCAAGACTGCGTTAGTTAAGTATCCAAACCGAGTAACCATCTCCTGTTATATATGCTTTTTCTAAATAAATAAATAATTTCTAACAAAAATGTGGTTCTTACAATAGTGTATTTTTGTTGTATATTTACCGGAACCATCTACAACCTAGTGAGGATCACGCATAAAAAGCTAGCGACTGATAAGGGTTAACTAAGTGGAGTGGTCCCTCCCCGTTCTCTGTACCCCCTGGCCAGCGACTCCTGGGCCAATATTGTGACCCCCGCCCTCAGCAGACCTACCCCACTCCCTTATACCATGGGGCAAAGAAAGGGCATTGTATAGATGTAGATATAGTTTATATTATTCTTTATATATTGTAACACTTTTTAATAAATAAATAGGAAAAAGGAAAAAAAAGGCAATGTATGAAAGGATTTATATTTCACACATTTCCAAGACATTCTATGTAATGCCTAATGAGAAGCCGGCAAATTATTAAATCCACTATCGATTCGTTTGGAATATCACTTGAGAAAGCACGTGACTTTTTAAAGGACTCTGACTTAAAATTTGTCAGTCGCACATAGCGGCTTGTTTGGGATTGTCAAAATTGGCAATTTTACTTAAACTTGTTTAACAAAAAATTAGTTTATTTTATACATTATGTACAATGCCTGGGGAAAGTATACATACATTCTAATTTTTTATACATGCCTACGAGTACAAACGCCTTCTACTGAATGCCACCATTTCATACATTACTGTAACATTCCAATTGCTTTCACACAATTTTGTTTGGTTTTTAGTGCACTTCAATTTTTATTTTTTAAATTTTATAAAATATATTCTCTCTATTAATCCAGAATTTATTTTCAGTTGATATAAGTTAAAAGCTACCTAATTAAATATATAATAAATGAACTGTAAATAAGTGTTTAATAGTTGGAAAAAAAATGAAAATATAAACTAAAATGTGTACACTCATAAGAAAAATATATAAATAAGTGTTAAAAAGGTATAATTCTAAAAAATACATAAAATAAAATAAAAATATAGACAAAAATATAATGTTATAAGACAAATTATTATTAAAACAAATTAAAAACTGTGAAATATGTAAAAATAAAATTGATTTTTCGTTTTTATTTGTGCCATAATTTCTTAGGTTAAAACATGTATGTCATACCCTTATACTACAAAATATATATCGAAATTTCGGTAAAAAGGATTTCGTCTAAACCTTTTGGACCTGAGAAATTGATTAGCGGAGTTAATTAGTAAGAAAAATGCTTGTTGTTCTTGTGCTATCATTTCTTACGTTAAAACATGTATGTAATACAATGCACCATTAATGGCTATATTTAAAATTTTAATTAAAATTCTATTAATCCTGAATTAATTTTCAGTTAGTATAAGTTAAAAGCTACCTAATTAAATATATAATAAAGGAAATGCTTCAATTTATTTGTATTAATAATAAATAAATAAAATCCTACAATAGTTATGCACAAAAGTAAATAAAATCATATATTGAATTACGAATGAAAAAAAAAATTAAGTATTTACATAAGTACATAATATACATAACAACATTAAAAATAAAAACATAAATCTTTAAAAAATTACAAATAAATAAATAATGGTATTCATAAATTATTTTAGAATACTTCAAGTAACTTCTAACTTTCTTAACATAACTTATTAACATTAGATAATTAGTATATATGTAT
>NW_027114089.1:150145-156127 GCF_000696795.3 Halyomorpha halys
ATATATAATTTTTTTTTCTTCATAACCCGTATTTCACTTAAGGTTTTTAGCATGAATATATATTCTGGTCCTGCACTGTTTTCTTCTTCTGTAGTGGCCTACATTTTAAGGAGTTTTTGACTTGTATTTTTTTTTTTTGGGCCAAGACTCCCGTTGGAGTCCTATACAGCCTAACCATAGTTGGGGGTCAAAGTTCTTCATTTTGTGGGACCGCCACTCAATGAAAAAAGTCAACACCCCAGGTTGAATTCGAACCGGCACCGCCAATAGACATCAAATTGGTAAGATTGTCTTAACCACTGAGCTATATTTAGCTATGGGCGGCCCTATATATAATTTTTAAAATGTTATTTAAAATTCCTTCAACATTTACTAACAACGAGAAATCACATATCCATCTGTCGACATTGTTAAAATTAATTCATTACGAGGAATTTTTCAAAATATCTATTACACGAAGTGTTACAATTATATGTTATGTAATTCCATTTCATATCAGAAACATAATACAATTATATTACAAGAAAAATAAAACCTTATCAAATTGTGAACCCTCTTTATGTTTATTTTCTAGATATATAACCTACAGCATTTTTATTTACTTGTTATTTTTTACATTATTTTTCCTAAAACCATAGGAGTAATATTATTAAATTATTCTAACCAAATTCTGTTAAAGGCAGGGGGCGGTGGACAGGACAGTAATCGGATTTGGTTGGCCCCCCTTCTATTTATTGCATTTTCTACTCAGGCACCGGAGGCTTTTATTTAGACCAGAGGAACACAGGTCCCAGTTTGGTTTCACCATATTGTCTCTATAAGTCTAATGGAGGCCGTTCGGTTTATTCAATACTTTTATTTTCTAACTGACGAATATTCAAAGTTTTTTATTCACTGAAAAAAAAAAAAAAAAAGATAGTCAACAAAATCCAAAGTTTTCAATCAGATTTTACGTTTTAGACATCAAGGAAAAAATCGGATCAGTGTGTCTGTCGAACTTTTAATCCGATTTTGATGATTTTTAAAACTAGTGCCTGAGTCGGCAAGTGTAAACAATTTTTACTCGGCATACCTGTATTTCGAAAAGAACTCGTCCAATATGGCCCAAATTTGTAGAAAGGATTAATATTTACGCAAAATCAATGTAGTTTAAATTTACTAGATTCCCTCGACTGCTAATAAAACAACTATAAAACAATTTATTTGAGCAAATATCATGAAAACTACTACTCCTACGAAGATAAACTAAGGAACTACTTAATAGTACATTAAACTAGCTTTAATTTGAGTGCTAAAAGACATCTGTAGACAAGGAAAGACATAATTCCTGAGACATAGATTTCTCAAAATAAATTCACTAACTACTGATCTTTCAGTACGTTCCATACATTTTTATGAAATGTTGCTATTTAAAAAGCTATATCTCGTAAACTATTGGACGTAAATAGCTCTATTAGGGCTCATATTTCAGCAAATTTACTCTAATTTACATAATGTTCTTTTAGATTTCCTAGTGTTGTTGGTAGTTTTTAAGGTATAGAGCTCCGAATGAAAAATTAATATTTTTCAAGGTTTTGAAACAACCACCATAAACAGACTCATCAATTTTGACGGGTAATTATACATAGATTTCATTAAAGTAATCAAAATTTGGGGTGAAATAACTGCACTATAAACTACTACTAAGAACCCAGTCAAATCAGATCACAAGAAAACAAGGTTGAGAGAAACAATAGAAAAGCTGAGCTCAGGAATGGATAATTTTACTGGAATTAAAAAGGACTCAATCATGAGAGTAAATTCAGACAACCACCACGGAGAGGAAGTAAGAATAGGATAGAAGGAAGGGGAGAAACCAATTAAGATCTCTCATATACATTTCATAGAACACCTCCATTATCACATATATCCCTTCTACTCACTAGTTCATCTCACAAAGTAAAATTGCTTTCCTTATGAATATAAATTTTACTGACTCCTACGAATTAAGATTGGAGCTTATTTGGAATACTCTTTATAATCACTTTTTTTTTACTGTGTTATAAAGAGTTGTAGGTTTAAATTTTTATTTTTAACGCTTAATTGATTTTATCTCTTTAATCATACTGTCCTCAACAGTTATTTTCCTACAATTAAAATCCATACATTAATTTCGATGGTATATCTGATGATGAAAACAATTATCATACATTAATTAAAAAGTTATACAAATAATAATTGCAAATACTAATCACGTCTCAATTAGCACCCTAAATGGGTCAGATGATATTTAATTTCTCTGAAACACGATGATGAAATTGGCAAATAATTAGAGGATGTGATTACATCGTATATGCAGTTCGTATCATTGCGAATAAATTATGATAGTCTGATCAATATCTTGTTTGCATTTTAATTTGCAGATGCCACCATTAATAGCAAGAGGAAATATTACACCTAGAAAAAAATAGGAAAGCTACATTAAATGTTTTTGAAACTTTTTAGACAAAGTTTTACGCATATTTTTAGGGATAAAAATAAATTTTAATGACGAATCTAGTACAAAAAAAAATATAGGAAATAATATATCTTAATAATATTTAATTATTAATTATTTATAAGTAACAAATTCAATATATGATAATAGTTTTTTAAGATTCATAAAAAAACTTCTTGATTTCCATTGCTCATTGATGATGTGATTACATAAATATTACAAAAATAATTATGTAAGCAAAACTGAAAATTTAATAAGTGTCAATTACGAAATATGTTATAAACTCCCAAATCTTGACACTAGACAACGTGTATTCTTAATGTTTTTTAACATTTTTTTTTTTAAATGTTAGTGCTAAATTGTAATAAAGTACGTATAGAAAGGTAAAATTTTATTTAAATATAAAAAAATATATTAAAAGATACTTTTAATAAAAAAATCAATTAGTATTAACTTCAAAGTCACATTATATTTTTAGATTATTAAAAAGAAGGGAAAATTTAATCTTTGTGCAGCTTAGAGGAAATCTCGTGGAAATAAGATCCTTACAAAGAGGTAAAAATCGGATAGTAAGCAAATCCCAACACCATTATATGAAATTTTTTAACAAATTTAAAAATATGTCTATTATATATGTTAGGTTTCGTCCTGAGAAGGTTCTTAGCAATTAAAATCCTGCAGAAAAAAATATTAAACTTTATTGGCACATAAAAAATAAAGAAATTATAAACTTATTCATCTCTAGGTGGAAAATAATTTCAAACATTATTTTTTTATTCTCTAAATTATACCAATTTGTGGAATAACTTATTTTTTTTTATACTTATATCTGGGTCATTATCAGAAAATATGTTCATTTAAAAACAAAATAAGAGCTATTCCATTCCTTCTGTTCTATAACGTAGATTATATTTTAATACCAAAATAAATTTATAAGTAGTAAATAAAAAATAAAAAATATCGTTTTTTCACTCCCTCTCCATGTCCCACTCCTGAGGTTTCGATCTACTATTGAATTTTTCCATTCACTAACTGATTTATTTAGTTATAAAAATAATAAAATTTAGATTAATAATAATATATAATATTAATTATAAAATAAATAATAAGAATACTAAAACATATAAATTATATTATACAAATAATATATAATAAACTCTTATGAATTTAATGGTTTTTAAGTAAAGATACAACTTTTATTTTAGGACGTGCCGATGTTTCGGTAATTTTTAAACATACTCCTATGTCTGTATTAAAATTTAGTGTTTAATATTTGTATATAATAATTTAGATCAATATTAGTAAATATCATTCATTTTTTTTTTTTTTTTTTTTTGCAATGGTTCAAAGTTCAAAATCATTTATGAAATTGTAATATTAAAGTGTATTTTTTTCTAGTAAAATTCTCACCAAATGGAGGGGGAACTCTACCCGGTAAATATAACTCAGGTTATAATAATGTTGCTAAGATGGATGTGTAAGGATGTGGTACTTGGTAACGAACAGATATCTAAAATGTTAATTAACACTTAATTTGTTTTTGGGGTCCATGGTGGATATGTTTTTGGTTGCCTGTGGCTGATAAAAGTTTAAGTTTTTGACAAATATATAAGAAAACTAAAAGGATTTAGTGAATGACATAAATTCTTCCTTATTAAAAAACAATATATATTAGCAAGAATGACAAATAGGAGAAAATTATATGTAATATATAGGTTTTTGTTAACAAGTAAATAATTTATAAATAGTTCTTTGAGTGTATATGATATATGAGTGTTGTTGTAAGCACATGTTTATGGTTTGGTTGAATTTGTTTTTTTAGCAGCCTGAAGATGGGGGAAATCTCCCGAAACGTTGCTGATGATATGTAATAAACTATTGTTTTTTAATAAGGAAGAATTTATGTCATTCACTAAATCCTTTTAATTCCATAAGACTCTTCCAGATAAAGGATTATTAAATATAAGAAAACGTTTTTTCCACCTATCGTAATTACATTTACATATATTAGAGGTATTCATGATGTTGTGTTAAATGTAAATTGTTTTACCATGTTAAATGGTAGAAGTATAGGATTGTGAGAACCCCTATTTAAAGACATGCTAAATGTTTAATGCATAAGAGCTCCTAGCGGATTTTCTGAACAACTTGTTTTATAACCTTTCCTTCCAAAACTTCATGTTATTGTTTACTTCTAAGTTTTGATTAGAGTAATTTCTTACAACATGGCTAAATTGAGTGAAAATTGTAAGTTGTATGAAAGTTTGGCCACTGAGTGTCTTGTTGATCTTCTCATATGAGGAAGAGAATCAAGATGAACTAATTGACAACTGTCATTATATTATTATTATACTAACATAAACTACGATCAAGTAATATGTATAATACTACATTGCTTGTTACTATAACAAACGAAATGGTGATGAACTCAGCTGGTCTGTTGCGTGACGCCAGTATCCATTTAATAGACCTATTAACAGATTCTCAACCATTTTATATGTTATATCGTTTTAACATGGTAAAAGAAGGAAATATTTCTTCATTTAACATGAGTTTTCCCATTTAACATGTTAAACTAAAGATCATGAATACTCCAATTGTAACAGCTCATTAACAAGGCGTATATATATGACAGCTAAACGTGGAAGTTAAAGCGACTGTTAGTCCACTGACATTACTTGTGCTGTTAACGATCACGTCAGACTCAGAACGATATTACTGTCCCAACAGTACAACTGGCTAGATAGTGAATGCTGTCATGATTGTAATACAATGGCTTCACTGACTTTACTTGTACCATTAACAATTACGCCTAACCCAGTGCGACATCACTGTAACTATCAAGTAGTTATACCATAGCAATAGCTAGAACGTTTGTCGCCATAAAGGAAACTGTGATAGATCACTGTCAAGGCGTATACAGCGGGTTAAATTGGTATTTTCAAGGCGCTGAGATTTTGTCATTCGGAGAATCGGAATTGAGAATCGGCATTACTGATTATTAGTTAAGTATCAGTAACAGAGTAATTGACATATCCAGTTATATGTCACTGCCTTTTCTAAATAAATAATTATTTGTTTCTTATAAATGTGTTAAATAAATAATTTCTAACGAAAATGTTATTCTTGCAATTCTAAATTTCTTTGTAATGATCTTTATCTCAACCTAGTGAGGATCATATATAAAAAGATTGCGACTGATAAGAATTTAATCTATACGACGATACTCGTATCTTTGTAGTTTGACGCGAAATTGTTTACAGAGAGTGGGAACAAATCATTTTTTAAAATAGTTACTTTACAATTTATATCTACACTGACATATTTATGACACGTATTTTAATGTAATATGTATTTTATTAAGATAGTTTCTTTTATGATAATTAGATATAGCGAATGAAAAGTCCTCTTCCTAATTTAATTTAATTACATCTAGTAATGACGTTTCGGGACTTTCACCCATCATCATATTTTATATATAATTATATATTTCATATATTTTTCTG
>NW_027114089.1:156737-170176 GCF_000696795.3 Halyomorpha halys
TATATATATATATATATATATAATAGTTGACAAAACATTAACTTCTATCAATTTTCTCTTCTTCTTCCTTTTCTCCATATGTCTGCATAGGGCTTCCCTTTCAGAAGTAATAGCCAGCACTTCCCGGGGTGACCAGCCCTATTGGGAGGCGAGCTCTTTCCCTTTTTTTCTTCCAGACATCCCTGTCCCTAGCAGCTCTCCACCAGACGGGTCCTGCCATCCTCTTGAACATATCACTCCATCTTTTCTTTTGACGTCCTCTTTTTCTTTGAAGGTCGTATGGAGTCCATTCTGTGGCAAGTTTAGACCATCTGTCATCTTCGCATCGAAGGAGATGCCCTGCCCATTTCCATTTGCTCAATCTAGTCATCTTCAGTGTGTCAGTGAGTCCTGTTTCTTTCTGGATCCAAGCATTTTTATTCGATCTCGCTTCCTCACGTTCACAATGCTCCTTCTAACATTATTTTGCCACACCTGTAATTTCCTCTCCTGAGCTATAGTCAGTGACCATGCTTGGCATCCAAAAGTGACCACTGGGCTAATACAATTATCGAAGACCTGTCTTTTAAGGTCAATATTGTTTTTCCCTTCATTATATGCCTAAGGGATAAAACTTTTTCCAACCGAGTGCCAATCTCCTCTAGATTTTATATATACATATGTTCTATTAATTATTTTTGTCCATTTTCATAATTTAAAATTCATTATTTCATTATATTTTATGATGGTTATAATTTAATTTTTATTTTGTATTTTACTATAAGGCTCTCTAAAGCCTAATTTTGACGCCTGTAATATTATTATAAAGGGATCAATCCCAGAATAATAAAAGAATATTATTATTATTACTAAACTATTGTTCCCATTATAAAAAATATCAGTAATTAAAAATTCTAAACATAATTATAAATAAATCTCTAATTAATGGCATCAATGGTAAAGATAACCTGGTTTCAGGAAGGTATATTAGAGTTTAGATTTCCTTATTTATAATTATGTTTGGAATTTTTAATTATTATTTTTTTTATATAACTGACAAATATGTTTATCGTTGATAATTCAAGACTAATAAGGAGAACAGAAAATGTGATATTAAAATGTATTTTTAATTAGATATCTGATGATGGGGTGAAAACTCCGAAACGTAGAACCTATAACTTTAAGTTTCTTTTATTTATAATTTCCCACGTAACTTGCACATACAGACACAAAACCTCAAAAGGCAGCGAGGGATAAAGACATTACTCGAAATCAAATACAAACCCTTCCAAGCGTTAATTCCGAACTTTATTGATTTCCAGGAAACAAACCAGTGAATCTTAAAAAAGGAAAAAAAAATTATTGTACGAGGACAGAAACACGAATGGAGAAAGGGAAATAAACCGTTTAAAGCCTTTTTTAAAAAACACTAAGGCTTGGAAGGTCTACACTGAGGCAAATCCTCTGAAACCTTTTAAAACTAAAATCCGAACATAGAAGGACGGTGGAGCATTATCCGTTTTTATTTTGTCCCTTGTTCGACAAAGGGCCTTTTTTTTGTAAAGGAATGAGTAATGGAATCCATTCTTTTTAAAGTAAGAATATAATTTTAGTACATTGAAAATCATTGTTACAAGAGATTAACGCATAAGTGAAATTATCACATGTAAAGTTTACCTAAATTCGAACAAAATGACAAAGAAAAATTGTAGATTCTCTTCAATATAATTTTTTGAACATTAAAATGAAAAATAAATTTACATATTGGAGAAAGGAAACAAAATTTATATTTTATATATAATCTTTACACTTTATTGAGACTGGTTACTATTGTTTAAATAAATAAATTTTAACCAATTTTAGCCTCAAAACAATTTATATTTCTTTATTTATTATCTTAATACATTCTTGAGAGTGGTTAATATTGTTTAAATAAATAAAATTTTATCCATTTTAGTCTCAAAACATTTTTATCCTAATTATAATCAGACGTTTCGGCCAATTCGGCAATCCTCAGGGACAATGTTAATACAATTTTAGAACTGAATCATTTAAAAAAACAACTTCATGCAGGCTATTCTGCCCAGGCCAATCCAATAGATTACTCTATTTAGTAAATTTTCACATTAAAATTAAAATTATTTATCACAGTCACCTTCTTTCTAAAAAATTGATCACGATAAAAAAATTTTATTTATTTAAATAAGGAGGAAGGAGGAAAAACTTTACTAAAATACAAATTTGTTCATTGGGTTTCCAGTCACCCAGCATACTTATTTTAGTCTAATCACACGATATTTTTAATCTTACGATAAATTATCCTATACAAGTATACAATAATAATTATGAAGATTACAATAATAATTAAGATTAAAAGTATACAACATTATAACATGCATTTTTTTTTTTATCTCTTTTTCTTTTTCCATTTTTCATGACTTTCCCCCCCCCTTTCTCTCTTTTTTTCCTTTTCATTCCCTTTCATATTTTGGTTTCAACCCAATGTGCCTTTAATATAATAATGGATAAAATAGTGATAGAGATACGAGAAAATATAAGAAAAATACTTAAGTAACAAATAAGAATAAAAAAAAATCAACAAACTATGACAAATTTATATACAATAAATATTAAAAATATATACAAAAATAATATATATTTCTTTATAAGTCCGACGTTTCGACCATCCTCAAGAATAATCTTATTACCATTTTAAAAAAAATGTTTGCAGGTTATTCTGCTCAGGTCATCAATATTAGTCCACAATTACCCTATTTTGTCAATTATTCAAATGAAAAATTAAAACTTTATAGAGAAAAAAAACAAACTTTAAACTATATTTTTATCATGAGATAATAGTGAAGGTTCACTGTGATTAAAAGTTTTAATTTCTAATTTAATGTGAAGAATTGACAAAATAGAATAATTTTAGGCTGAAATTAATGACCTAGAAGGATAACCTGCATAAAATATTTTAAAATTGATGAGGTTCTAAAATTGTATTAAGATTGACCTTGAGGATGGCCGAATTCCGAAACGTCGGACTTGCAAAGAAATATAAACTGTTTTGAGGGTAAAATTTATTTATTTAAACAATTTCTATTGTAATAACAGTTACTTTACTTGTTAATAATACTTCGTATCAATACCGCTTCAAAAATACCGACAATAAAAACAAATATTCGATTTTTCTACTGCTTATTACAGTTTAATTTTATGTGGGCAACATTGGAGAGAGAGAGAGATACATGCTATATTGACAATGAGCAATCCTGCGCAAATACAGTGGGTTGTTATAACACTATTTTTTTTTTGTTAATGTTTTAACACTATTTATTTAATCCTCTCATTACATCCCAGTGTATTTCATATTCCTCTATTTCCGTTTTATATCACAAATATTGAATTTATTACATATGTATTATTTTAAATTTATAGACTCATTCAAAATATATACATCCAGTAAGCACAAAAAAAAAAAAAAGAAAATAGTTGTAAATAAATGACATTGTAGAATCGAATTAAATTATAATAACAATAGCTACTAATGTTGACTTCAAATAAATAGGTTAAAACTAATAAATAACTTAAATAAATTTAAACAGATAAAAAGGGTTTAACACAAACTGTTCCGGGTAACCTAAGTTAATCTAAAGCTTGAATTGCAGTGGCTGCCATATGTAAGCAGCACTAACGCCCTATGTGGCCAACATTAGAACTTACCACCTCTAGTACTTCCTGTGGTGAGAAGAAGTAACCTGAGACAGAGAGCCATTTTCCTTTGCCAGAAGCAATTCTTCTTTGTTCACTCCAAAAATCTACCATGAGTGAGTAGAATTCCTGGAGTTGTTCCTCGAAGCAGAGGAGAGAGAGGCATAAAAATGCGGAGAGAAAAAAGGTAGCATGGACTAAGTTCACCCAGTTTAATATAGTTAACCTCCATCATCAACCACCTCATTATATCAAAAATTTTCCACATCCAGTCATTCAAAATTAATTAACCCTTTTAACAATAAATATTTTATTTCGGCCACCCCCTACTTAGATAATATAATTTTATTTTTATTTAATCATTTTTATTTTTCAATTATATAGTCCACTAAAATCCAACCAGCCAACAAAAAGTGAATGTGTGCCAGGCATTCTGTTGAAAGCATACTTCATACACAAATAAAATTAAAATAATGTATATTTTACAAAAATATTCCTCCTTTTATGTTCAGATTTTAGTTTTAAAAAGTTTAAGAGGGTTCATCTTATAATATATAATAATGATAACAATAACTTCTTAAAGTTATATGTTCTACTGGATGAGATTCATTAAAAAAATTATATATTGTGAATAAAAATTTGTCTTGCTTATTTAAATTTTTTTTATTTTATTTCATTACGTCTAATAACGACGTTTCGGGGCAGTCACCCCATCATCTGGTATCAACAAACAAATTCACATTCTTCCTATGCATACAAAAATTAATAAATATACTATTAATATTTATTAAAAAATTACCTGATTAAATATAACGTCTATTATCACATTTTCTGTTCTCCTTATAAGTCTTAGGGAGAACAGAATCTAGTTTGTTTGGAGATACTTGATGATGGAGAGACAGCCACGAAACGTCATTATTAGATATAATTAAAAAAAAAAATAAGTAAGAGGACTTTTTATTCATTATATCCAATTAAATCATAATAATTATATATATTTATATAAATATAATGTTAAAATTTAAAGTACTTTTTTGAACGTTGAAAATGTTTCTTCACTTATCAGAGTACTGATATACATATTTGCTTTTACATACCGATCAGAGCCATCTGGGTCCCTGTTTCATAATGAATACTAATAGTATTAGACCATGGAGGTCTAAGTCTTCGCGTCCTTTCTTGACGTGGTTTTCTCTTAGGGTGGGTTCGTCACTCCCACGCCTATTTTTTATGAGTGCCACCCATTGGCTAACGGGCCTCACAAATGCCCAGGGGAGGCTGTGAGTGAGGTTTGTATAATTTTATGCTTGTAAAAACCCCGGATGGGGCCGGGCTCGAACTCGCAATCTGTGGGTTGGTAGAAAGGCGCATTGCCACGCTGCTACCGCTGCCCCCTAATTTATTTTATAACCTATCTATAAATTAAATATGGTATAAGGTGAAGTATCGCAATCTAGGGAAATTTCTAATTGGTGTTTTCGAGGGAAATACACGTTTTCAAGTACCATGATTCCAAATAACCAAGTCTCGCAAAATGGTACGTGCGTGAACAACAAAAAACTCAAAAGCAAAAAGTTCGTAAGCAACTGAAATTGCATATTTAGGGCATGTGTATGCCTAGGATACTACAGTAGGGTTTTCACATTTTTTTATTTTTCCTTGAAAATAGTTCTAATGATTTTGATTTTACTTAGTATATCAATTAACAATCAAGCAATCTTTAACATCAGTAAAGGATTTTGCTCATAGAAATGGTTTAATATTGATCTTCTACAGCACCTTTAATTTTGTTTATATGAAACAGATAACCACAATAGATAAATACAAAATATTAAACAATTTAATCGATAAAAAAATAAGTAAAAAAGGGAAAAATAGAGACGGGAATTCAAATCGAAAAAAGTCGAGACGAATTTCTTCCAATCGCATTCATTATTTCAGGCTGAATTATATATATTTTTTTAAAAAGACTGTATTCTTGACAGGAACAAAGTTGATATTTGTTATTTTCACCTCCAGAAACCCTAAAATACAGTTGTTTTGTTTTAAATTATTTATTTTTTATTATTAAAACTTATTCAATAATTATACTATTGTAATTAGTTAGGGGTAACCCTTGCATCAGTACAACTACCCCTTCGAAGATAAGAGTTATAAACTTGAATTTGAATGCTGGCAGACATCTGTGCATCTAATAATATCTGAGACATAGTTTTTCAGAAATCTTAACATTTTTATCTGAACAACTTAAAATCAACATATTGTGAATTTATATACAACATACAGGAGTAGTTGTTTTCATGATATTTGCTAAAATAAAGTGATTTCTACTTTTTCAGACAAAATTCAATTCATATCATTCATCTGCAAATATCATGAAAACTAGTACTCCTACGAAGATAAACATATAAACTACTATATAGTACTTTAAATCAGATATAAGGTCATCTCACGAAAAAAGAAAATGCACCGACGTGTCGCTACTGTGGTAACGATCTCACCATTAGGCATATTCTCTCTGAATGTATAGCTCACGAACCAGATCGGTTCTCTTCAAATTTACAGGAGATTTTGAGCGAAGATCCCACAACAATAACAAAACTTTTTCACTTTCTAAAAATCATTAATATTTATGATCACATATAGTCTAACTAATTGTAATTGTAATTGTAAATTTGTAAATTGTAATGTAATGTAACTTTTAATAGTAATAGTAATTGTAATTTTAAATTTTAAATTGTAACGTAATGTAACTTGTAACAGTAATTGTTAATTTTTAACTTTCTCAATTTGTAATTATATGTAACTTTCTCACTCTGTAACATTGTAAATATGTCAATAATAATCTACTAACTTTGTAAATTCAGTGTAAATGACCCTAGTGGTCGAAACACTTAAATAAATCAGATATAAAATTATTTAACCTAGATAGTTCTATTAGGGCTAATATTATAGCAAATTTACTCTATTTTAAATGATGTTCTATTAGATTTTCTAGTGTTGTTAGTGATTTTAAAGATGGAGCTCTGGATGAAAAATTAATTTTAACGTTTGTTAACAGACGCTATTTTTTATATTTACTATACTTGACAGACTCAATAAGTTTGACTATTTATTATACATATTTTTCATTAGAATAAAAATTGGGGGGAAATAACTGATTTTTTCTCCTTTTGGGCTCTCGTACTATAAGAACTACCCAGCCGATCTTATTATAAATTAATATAAATTAACTTTAAGAAGCTTTGAAGCTAAGTAGAATAATAAAACATTTCAAAATTAATATCGGGATTGCTATCTGATAGATAAGTATTGGGGCATTAAGCCACTTTTGTAATTTTCTCCAGATGACACAACGAAAGGAGCCAGATGGTTCCTTGATGGATGTTCTTGAGCATCGATTCATTAAATGTCCAACCTCCAGGAAGGCAATCACAAGAAGAGAATGGGAATGGTCAATATACTGGAAAACTGTAGAGTAAATAGCTAAGGAAAATACAAGGCTACGTACCGGCTCTTACCTCAGCTTGTTTACCAACGGCTCGCGTTATGTCACATCTATTGATTCCTCTCTTCTCGGTCATCTGTACAAGATAAACAGGAAATTTTCACTCCGCCGAGGCTCTTTCGGTCGGATAATATTTCCTCTTATTATAAAGGGTAATATGAGAAGAAAACTCTTAAGGGAAAGAAGATTCATAAACGTCTCTTTTACTTCCTGAATATATTTTAATATCTGGGCTCTCAAAACATTTTATGAACGTGAGGCTTCCGAGAGAGTTCAGACTCGATTTTATTACACAGGGTTTCTCTCATAATAAACGTATCAAATAAATACGTATGCTAAGAAAGTGGATCAGTATATATGTCTGTCTTTACTATTGAATTTGTGCCTAAGGGTTCAAAATATTATCCACTGTTTTCAAGAGAAAAACCCTCACTACTTCTGTTTCTTTATTTAATCTTCAGACAGTGTTCTGACAAATATATCAAACAAATTCATAAAAGTATTAGTCACTTACCTATATACAGAATATATAGTAAGTAAAATTATTGCGATCATGCAAAATTATAATACGAGTTTTCCACGAAACCCTATTTGGCGGACGTGATGGTTCCACTCACTTCTGAGGACATCGCCAAAGTCGGTAAATTTCTCTGTCTTTTTTAAAAATATTACTTCCTTTTCCTACTCACATTTCTCTTCTCTCATGTACTTTCCTTAATTACTTTTTCGGACATTCTGTATTTATTTTAGCTAATTATTTTATTTTATACTCATCTACGATATATTACTATTCTTTCCATTATTCTGATTTAAATTGTTTTCATTGTTTTTAAATATTACTTACTCATTATTCACATTTTCTTCAACACCTTTCGTTATGTTGATTTCTTCATTTTTTTGAACATTATTTTGTATAAATATTACCTCTACAACTATAAACTATCTACTTAATTTGTTGTTATGTAAATTTTCAAATTTGTTTGTTATTATTTTCTTTATCCTTCCCAATGTTCTTTATGGATGCGAGACGCGGCATCTTACATTAAGGGATGAACAGCGCCTTAGGGTTTTCGAAAATAAAGTATTGCGAAAAATAGTCGGACCGAAAAACAACGAATTAACTGGAGAATTTAGAATACTACACAACGCTGAATTAACGAACCTACACCCGGTAAATATAATTCAAGTTATAGCATTGCGTTGTGTAAGGTTGTAGGGCTTAGTAACGAGCGGATCCCTAAAATGTTAAAAAACACTGAACGAACAGGTAAACGTCCGAGAGGTAGAACGAAACGTAGATGGGAGGATTGCGTTAAAACTGATTTAGTGGAAATGGGTATGGAGGGGCATCATTGAAAGGATGTATGCAGAGAGCGTTTGGTGGTATCGGCATCGAACCTTCGGGTTCGTTATTATTATTTTCTTTATATGTTTCTCTGAATTACGGTTATTTTAGCTTCGATCAAAAACGAAAAGTAGTACGTGGAACTCAAATTACCTATTTAAAGCAGGTATATGCTTGGGATGTAGTAAGTGTGTTTTTCAAATTTATTTACTGGTGTTACCTTATACCACCAATTTTATGACTTTTTAAGTTTTTTCTCAAAAGCGACTAAAACTATTTTGATTAAACTAGTTACATTGTTGTAAAACTGAATGATTTTTTATATCAATTTTATCCTCAGGGTTGTGAAGTCTGTGGAGCAGCACCCTTTACGAAAAGGAAAAAATTATAATCTTTTTAAAAGAAAGTCCTAAGAATCGTAATAGATGCTCCTTGGTTCATATTTTTTTTTCTCTTCTTTAAATATTCATATCGTATTTTGTAATGATTTTAATTTATTGCGTAAATAAAAGGCTATTACATTTCATTTCATTCGCACTTTGAGAAACTCTAAAATACGAATTTTCGTAGCTACAGAAAAATATTTTTAGATCAGAATTCTGCCTTTTTGACACACCACATCTTTAATATAACTTTCGCTATTTCAAAAATTTGGTTGCAACTATATTTATTCTGTCGGTATGAAGTATACTTCCTTAAGCTCCCGAGGAGGATTAAGAGGATACATTCGCTCCTCTTCACATAAATTAAGGATCAGACCAAGTTAAAACTAGAACTGAGGAAATAATGAGGAAGGGGTGAGAGCTGCAATGTTTACAGTAGACAAGCATTTACGAGAGCTGAGCTCATTGATTTGAGATAACGAGTTTCATCGACAAACATTGGAACTAACGCACGGCTGGCTATATGCTGAAAGGGTTTAAGCTCCGTTAGTACTGCAGTCATAAACATAAACAGTGTAATTGATCAAAGTTGTTAATGGACAGAAATAATTAACTGCTAGTAATCATTGAATAAAAAATTTTACTCATTGATATAAATTGAAAAAATAACAATACAGCGTAGTGCCATACCGGACTTCATGCTAAATGTTAAAGATTTTCCCGGGAAGGTTATAGTACAAAATCCCAGGAGGAGAAAAAAAGGCATTTCATCCAATTTATCATTACTTTAATGAAAACAATGTATAATTCCTGGTCAAAATTTATGACTCTGCCAAGTATGAGTAAGGGGAATAAAAAATGGCGCCTGTTTCCAAAATTTAAAAAATTAATTTCTCATTCGGAGCTCTATACCTTTAAAACTACCAACAAAACTAGAAAACTTAATACAACATTATTTAAAGAAGAGTAAATTTTCTAAAATATGAGTCCTAATAGAGCTATTTACGTTCAATAGTTCCCGAGATTTTAGCATAATTTTATAAAAATAAAAGAAAATGTACTGAAAAATTAGAAGTTAGTGAATCTATTTTAAAAAATCTATATCTCAAAAACAATTCGACTTTAATGATGTCTATTAGCAGTCAAATTAAATCTATTTTAATAGACTATAAAGTAGTTTATGATGTTTTTCGTCGTAGGATTAGTAGTTTTTAAGCTATTAGCTCAAATATATTGATTTATTGTAGTTCAGACAAAATTTCATGTGCAAAAGTTATATTCATATGCGAATATCATAAAAACTAATACCCTTAAAATACCTGACTTAAAACTACTTTATAGTAAAGTAAATTACTTTTATTTTGAGTGATGGAAGATATATTTACGTTTTATGGTTCCTCAAAAATATTTCTTTAAAAATCAAAAGTTTTATTCAAACAACAAAAAATAAACATTTTGTGAATTTATTTTGTCAAATAGCATAAAAAATACTAATCCTACACAAATAGTGCTTTAAATGCTAGAAGACATCTGTACGTCTTACAGCTCCTGAGATATAGATTTCTCAAAATAAATTCACTAACTACCGATTTTTCAGAAAATGTTTTATGAAATGTTTTTTAAGATGCTATATCTCGAGAACTATTGAACGTATTAATAGCTCTATTAAGGCTCATATTTAAAAAAAAATTACTCTACTTATAATGATGTTCTGTTAGGTTTTGTTGTCGATAGTTTCAATAATATAGAGCTCCAATTGAAAAATTAATTTTTTTTAACGTTTTGAAACAGCCGCCATTTTGTATTCCCCCTAAGTATTAGGTATTACTTTTGAAAACATTTGATGTGAGATGTGCTATTTATCTCTTGTTAGATCTTATCTTATAACGTCAGGAGTGAAGATTTTTTTTTTTAGATAGAATACTACGACATAAATATGTAAGTAGATCCTTAAAAATAAGAAAATTTCCTTCTGGAGTTTTAGGAGTTTCAGAGCAGACCAAGGACCTTCTTCTTAAGTAGGATTATGCCACGAGCAAGTCCTCTGTGATTAAGCCTACGCAGTACCCGGCTGGAAAATTGGGATTAAACCGAATGGAAACTCTGTCAGGATAATACAGCACATAAGATAGCTTTGATAAGCCAATCTAGTATTACGGTTCATGGCCGTATCATTTTTATGATGTATATATATACATTAATATTATTTCTCGTAAATATATATAATGTATAAATAATATTAATGGAAGATGCAAAATCAGTTTCAAAAATGTAAGTTAGTAATGTATTGTTCGAAAATAGTTTGGCCCGCGGAATATAATAATAAGCCCATTTGACCATCCTATTCCGCTCTATACCAGCCTTTTTCAAAATTAAAACATCAGTGTAAGAGCTAAAGAAAGGTTGTATAGTCCAATGAAATTGCTAGTCAACCTAGAAATAGTTTTAAAGTAATTTCAATGGATTCTAACCTAAAACTCTTTGCAAAAGACGATAGTAAAACGTTTACCACCCCTACAGGGTGCGTAAGGCCTAATATAGAAGATTTTTCAAAATTGCCACCATATATTTTTAGGTTTAAAGGCAATAACTCCTTATATGGTACATGTAGCTTAAATATGATGCTTAGTAAAGTTCAAAGAATTAAATCGCGTAAATTTTGGTATATAGCGATATATATATGAAGGTATGTGTCCTATTTAATTTTGAAAAGAAACGTAATGTTACCAGAATACAGTGATCAGTGTCAGTGTAGAGCAGTACATTTTTTTTGTATAGCTAGAAACACATTTACTACGAAAATATCACATTTTTTCTTCTAAAAATATTTAATTTTTTTTAGTAAACTGTACTACTACTATGTATGATTGTTTTCTTGCTATCAATTGATGATTTTTTAAAATTTGCTAAATTGATCGAAAAGTTATTGCGGATCACTGAAGAGCAGAAGTATGAAGAAATGGAACAGGGATAATAATGAATTGGATGTAATTGTTAAATTGTTAAATTGTTATTTGGCCGTGTACGAAAAGGAGGAAAACATATATATATATTAATATGTATATAGGAAGAAAATAGGAAAACAAAAAGAAAAATAATTTATGTTATAACAAAAAATAATCTATTTAGTGTATTGATGATAATTTTTGTGTGTATATAAGTCCAATTATGGATTGATGGATACACTGTTTTATAGCAACCCAATGTATTTCTGTGAAATACAAATGAGAAATAAAACATTTCTCCATTCACCAGTTTTATTATTTTTATTATAGTGCTACCAGTGGGTAAATTTTCTACATTTCAGTATCACTGCAATATAAACTTACATCGTATTTACAGGACGTAAGTACAGTTGTAAATTTCAATAAAAATATATTGAAAACAATTTAGTTTGACAATCAGATTTAAAATGTTTACACACCAGATGTTTCCGCTTTTTTCGATTTGTTGATGTACACTCATCTCAGAATTAATTTTTTTTGAAAAACTGTTATTAGGGAAATATTGATCGTAAAGAGTTCTATTAGATCCGATTTGAAGATTTTTAAACGCACATTAAAGTAGCTTATGGTGGTTCTTTTTCTATGAGTAGCAGTCTTTATGATATTTGCCGAAATATATTTAAAAAATGATTTTTTTTTATTTTTTGATAACCTTATAACTCGAGAATTATTAAACATAAAGAACTCTTAGAGCTCAAATTCAAGCTATTTATATGCACTATCAATTAGTTTATAATGCTATTTCGGCTAATTCTAATACTTTATGAGTTACTGGCAACCTAAAAATAAAGCACATTTTGAAAAGCTACAATATTAGGGCAAGGACCCTCAGGGAGTGATGAACGTTTTTCAAAAAATTTTACATAAGAAACAATGGACAAAAATTAATTTAAACTTATTTCTAGGTACTGCCAAATTTTATACTACTTATTTTGGAGCTGACTTAGTGGACACTTCATTAAAATCGACCACCATTTTGAAAATAATTTAGAGATTAAAAATTTTCAAAATGAAATAACACATTTCAAATAAATTTAATTAGATACTACGTAGATAAATTAAGCTTCATAAAATTGTCAAAATATTAAAATTGGAAGAAGATAGTTGACCGTATGAGGTAGATTGTACGAATTTAGTCCGGGTGGCGGTCAATAAAGCTATCAAAATAGTAAAAGAAAACTATTTATTGTAAACCAACGTTTCCCTCCACTTTGTAGGGCTAAATGGAAAAAAAGAAAAAACAAACATTGTAAGAATTGACAGAACATAAAAATATAAAACATTTCAATACAATTGTTTTGTTTATAAAGTATATAAAAAAAAAAATTAATAATAATTTAAGGATGTATACATATAGGTGGACTAGAAACTATCCACAAAAAAATACAATCAGGTGTGATAGAATTCTTTTTTTTTTTTTTTTTAATTATTTATTTAATGTAATTTACAACTGCACAAAATTATACAATAGGTAAATATGTAGTATGTTTCATATACACTTGAAAATC
>NW_027114089.1:171346-172098 GCF_000696795.3 Halyomorpha halys
CCCAAGATTTTCAAGTGTATATGAAACATACTACATATTTACCTATTGTATTATTTTGTACAGTTGTAAATTACAATAAATAAACAATAAAAAAATAAATAAAATAAAATGTTTTTTTTTAGCCCTGGCGAAACCCTGCAAAGTGGGGCGAAACGTTGTTTAACTATAAATATATGATAAGAAGAGGGTTAGGGGTGCGGTCATTAAAAAACACCAACAAGTTGAGAGCTTATTTAATTGTTCCAACAATTCGGCCAGAGTTTCTAGGGTTCATCAGGGCTAAGAACAAAGAGCAAAATAATAATCAATGTATACAAAAAAAAAATTAAAAAGAGAAAATATATATAGAATGATACAAATAATATAATTATACAGAATGAAAATCAATAAAAATAAAGTGATGAAGAAAGTGAAAAGTAAAACTTTTAAAGAAACTTTAAAAGTATGTAATGTAAAGAAACGTGTAAATGAATATATTAATTTAATAATAATTAAAATTAAAGTTATGGAAAGAGAAAAAAAATTAAATAGTAAAAAATTTTTTTTTTAAATAAAAGAAAATATCGAACCTGTTAAATATCCTTTATGATTTTGATAAAACCTCAATTCCAGCCACAGTTCGCATATTTTTATTGTCATGGTTTCTATTTAATTCTTTTGCCTAATTCAATCTTATATTCCTTTCTTTATTCTAGTATCATACTTACATATTTAATCAGTTACATATATTTTATTTTATTTATTAAAATTTT
>NW_027114089.1:172148-172833 GCF_000696795.3 Halyomorpha halys
TTGGATTGTAACGATTGGATGCGGGAAGAATTTGATTGTTTGGTGGAGCCCCAGAGCTCAATTCCATATGTCCAAATTGGTCTGATTATTGTAGTTTATACTAATTTTTTTTAGTGAATGGGAAGTTTAGAGCGTTTGTCAAGTAAGGTTGTAGCAATCGGAATCTACGAGCAGTTTCTTGTCGTTTCAGTCTTGTGTCTGGATTCCAAGTAAGTCTCTTGTCAAGATGAAGTCCTAAGTATCGAATCTGTTCAACAGGCATTAGTGGTTAGAATTCTAAATACAGATCTAGACCAATAAATTGTAGAAAAATACTCATTAGAATTAGTAATACAACGAAAATTATATAAATAAAAAATAGGAGTATTTTCTACAATTTATTAGTCTAGAACTGTATTTAGAATTCTATAAATCGGGTTGTAATTATTAGTAACTTGTTTCTAATTATTATTAAATTAATATTAGTATTTCTTTTTTATATACATAATAAACAAGAAAATTATTTCGAAATGTTATTTATTTTGATGCTCCTTATTACGTCACAAATAAACTCATTCACAAACACCTTAACATCCCATTCGTTGCAGATTTGGCCCAAAACAGATATGCGTCTTTTTATTACAAACTCCCTACCCATTAGTTCTTAATCTTTCATCCTTAACAATCCCTGATAATCCTCCGAGGC
>NW_027114089.1:173721-183036 GCF_000696795.3 Halyomorpha halys
CTTGATTATGTTATTCTACTTACATATTTAAATAAAAGTTTTACTTTCTACTTTCTTCATCACTTTATTTTTACTAATTCTAATTCTGTATAATTATTTACTTGTGTCATTGAATTTATATTTTCTCTTTTTAATTTTTTTTTTAATTCATTGGTATTTTGTTCTTATCCCTGATGAAGGCTAGAAACTCTGGCCGAAACGTTGCCACAATTAAATAAGTTCTCTCAACTTGTTCCTGTTTTTTACTGACAGCACCCCAACCATCTTTATTGACCGCCACCCGGACTATCTTCCGAAAATAAAAATATTAAGGTTAAGATTTGAAATTGGAACACGCATTTGTTTCAACTCAAATTTATATAATTAGGTTAGATTGTTAATTACCATTTCGTTTTCCTTGTCACTGCATTAATAGCGGAGTAAGACATCTGACTAAGAGCCTGATGGAAAAAAGTGAGTTATTCCACCACAATTTTTTTTACTTTAATAAAAACTACGTACTAGTCAAAAATTAAAGAGTCTGCCAAGTAGAGTAAGAGGCAATAAAAAATGGCGGCTGTTTCGAAATGTTAAAAAAAAAAATAATTTTATTATTTTTGAAACTATTTACAATACTAGATATATATATGAAAAATTATATCTGAGGAAACGTACAGATGTCTGCCAGCACTCATATTGAATCTAGTTTAATATACCATAAAGTATTTTATAACGTAGGGGGTAGTATTTTTTATGATATTTGCATAAGAATATGAATTTTGTCCGAACCACTGGAATTCAATTTATTTTAGAAAATATCATTTAAACTAATACTCCTATTATAATTAATTAAACTATCGTTAATTTTATTGCGATCAGACATCTGTACGTCTAATGGTTTCTAAGATATAGTTTTACATAAACAAAAATTTTTATCCGAACCACTGCAAACCATCAACTTGTTAATTTATTTTAGCAAATATTGTGAAAACTATTACTCCTATGAAAATATAAACTAATTTAATTTAGTAAATTTACTCTACTTTAAATGTTGTTATATTAGGTTTTATGGTGTAGATAATTTTAACGATATGAAGCTCCTAATGAAAAATTATGTTTTAATTATTTAACTGACTTTTTGGTCTCCTCATGGGCTCTTGTGCTATACAAACTATCCTAAAGCTGGTAAGTTTGTCAAACAATAAATCCAGTAAACAAAATAAACTACGGAATACGTCAGATAGAAATTAAACAAAATTAAAGATTATCAGATATGCACACTATTAATACAAAACAGTGATAAAATATTCTTTGAACGTAAGTTTTCATCCTTGGTCTCATCTAAAACTAATTTTTTTTACTGCTTTATCTGTTCACAAAATGACAATAGTAGTATAATTTTCAATTATCATAAATTTTATTTAGTCTACCATCATGTAGATAAAAAATATAATAAACTATGAACTGAGTAAAAAAAACAACAACACGATTTTGAACATACTGAAATTTTACGATATCGACCCTATCATTTTTCAGAAAACAATTTCAGGGGAAAAAAACTCGAATAAAATAATAATTCTAAAATTGCATTATTGATTTGTCAGTAAAGATATATGAAAAAAAATCCAATCCGCATATTGTTATTGATAAATATTGAGAGTGATCAATCAGCTAAGATAATTATTCAAATTAAAGCCCAATTACTATTCACTGTTTGTTTAATAATTATTGATAATTTATTATTATTCAAAATATTTCCATTGGATTCATTTTAATCCAAGTAAAGAATATATTTTATACCGTAAAAGTGGGTTCCACATTTTTTTTTTTTTTTTGGGTGGAGGGTGGATTTTGTTTTAATAGTTTACTTACAGAAGTCAGAAAAGTTAGAAGGTGCTGCTACACATTTGCCAAATCGGGGAAAATTTCCATGCACAAGCGTATGGATAGGGTACTTGGATTGGTACAAGTTGACATTAATATGTGGTCTTGCAGTGTCGGTATTTGGGCGAAAATAACAAAAGGAGTTCAGACAAGCGCTTGTGCAACATCCATACGTTTGTTCTCAATTATGATTGTTTTAGAACTGCCAAACAATAAAAATAAGTGCTTTCCGTGTTTTATTATTAAAATAATTTCTTCAACCTTCAGAATGATAATCAACTCTAGTTTAAGTTACCATCCACCATGTTTGCCTCTCTGCACATCTGTGAGTACAGACCATCCCAAGCATTTGTAGATATTCTGTATTTGCCGCAAGTGACCTGAAGCTACCTTACTGCGTATATGAAAGGAACATTATTTAAAGAAGAGTAAATTTGCTGAAGTATTAGCCCTAAAAGAGCTATTTACGTCCAATAGTTCTTGAGATATAGCTTTTTAAAAAGCAAAAATTCTTAAAAATCTACTGAAAGATTAGTAGTTAGTTAATTTATTTTGTGAAATCTACATCTCAGTAACTATATGACGTACAGATGTCTATTAGCACTCAAATTAAAGCTAGTTTAATGAACTATAAAGAATTTTAAATCTTTACCTTCGTAGGAATAGTAGTTTTCATGATATTTGCTAAATAAGTTTGATTTATGAAAAACTTCATTTCAGAAACCATTGGACGTACAGATGCCTGTCAGCACTCAAATTAAAGCTATTTAAATTTACTACAACATAGTAAATTATGTTTATCTTTGTAGGAATAGTAGTTTTTATGATATTTGCCAAAATAAACTCACAAAATGTTAATTTCTAGTTGTTCGTATAAAATGTTGGATTTTTGAAAAAATATATCTCTAGACCCATAAGACCAACATATATCTGCCAACACTAGAAATAAAGGAAATTTAACTTTCTATAAAGTAGTTTAAGACACTTATCTTCGTAAGGGTAGTAGTTTTTATGATATTCACATATGAATATAAATTTGGCAAATAAAAATTTGTTCGAACAACTATAAATCAATTTATTTTAGCAAATTTTAGGTTAACTATTACTCCTACGAAGATAATAATCATAAACTACTTTCGATCTCATTAAACTAGCTTTAATTTGAGTGCTAAAGACATCTGTACGTCAAATGGTTTTTGATATATAAATTTTTCAAAATAAATTCACTAACTACTGATCTTTTAGTACGTCCCATACAACATTTTTCTGAAACGTTGCTTTTTAAAAAGCTATATCTCTTGGGCTCTTGAACTAACAAATGAGGGCATGTTAATTGTAACTAAGTTTCACCAATATGGTATACCAGCAACACGAAAGTTAAAACGGATTATTATAGACAAATGGTATCCCTTAACGAGTGAGGGATGTAAGTATGTAAGGATCGATGCAATATGATGTAGAATAGTTCGAACCTTAGAAATAAAAATACATAAATACTTAATATATAAAAAAACACGAGTAAAGAAATAAAGAACTGTACAATAACAGATAGAAAAAGGCAGAATATAGAAGGCAAACTATCAACATAACAACTAATAATGTCAAGGGCAGACGAAGAATGGAATAATAAAAGAAGGAGACACAATGTCTACTCACTGTTGTCACAATATCACAAAACTACTCTAGGAGGCATCGATCTACTCTACAGTACATCATCCAGATACTGTCACATATCTGTATAATATTATTCAAATAATTTTGATGAGTTTAATTTTTTTTCGTTTTCTTCCTCAAATAGTCCATGGTATAGGTAGCAGAAAAAAAAATACATCTTGTAACGATTAGGGTAAATTTGTGTTATTTTTTATTGATTTAATACCAGATTAGCCTGGTGGGCCTTATATGGTAGATATAACTGTTACATTTGTTTAACAATTGATTGTGAGGGGGGGTATAGTCTCGTACAAAAGACACCCTTAACCATATACAATGTTATAATTTAAAAAATAGAAAAAATAAATAAATAAAAATAATGCTTCTTAATAAAAAAAGAATAGTAAATTGGTAACAAAAATAACGGCATTCGTATACCTAACAAAACAAACAATTGCCCTGTATGGGTAAAAAAAATCAAGTTAATTTGAACAAAGACGAAGAGAGAAAAAAAATAATAATAAACAAAATAGAAGTAGTGTGAACAATAAAATTAATAAATATAGAATTTATAACAAGATGTCCTGCAACAGCCTGTGCTTCAGTCTTCGGGTTGAGGTAGGGTTTCCCAAGTTGTAGGTCACTGCTCCTTTAACCGAAGTGGAACCATTTTTTGATGTTATTCTCTATCGACTCCATTTGTAATTCCCGATGCAGTTGGCTGTTTCTTATGAATCAAGGAGCATGCATCCATTACGATTCTTAGGACTTTATATTGAAATTATTGTAATTTTTTCCTTTTCTAAAGGATGCCACTCCCCAGATTTCA
Source organism: Halyomorpha halys (assembly GCF_000696795.3). NCBI lineage: Eukaryota > Metazoa > Arthropoda > Insecta > Hemiptera > Pentatomidae > Halyomorpha > Halyomorpha halys. The sequence continues at coordinate 178,067 of NW_027114089.1, forward strand.
CATCCGTACATCAGCAGTGACCTGAGAATTGTTTTAAATATAAGAACAGTAGTTTCTGGTTTTAATTTGGATCTTCTATTTAGAATTGGATATAGCATTGCTAACCTTGCGTAGGTTTGAGTTAGTTTAACGTTGATATGGTGATTCCAGGTAAGGAAGCGATCTAGGTGAATCCAAAATTATGTTGTTTTTTTATAGCAAAATTAGTGTAAATATTTTTGATCCAATAGCAAAAAAAAAAACTATTTTTATTTTAAAATTGTGTTTTAATCATGAATGACGATTAATTATTTAAATGTAAACCTATTACAAGTTTCACAGCATTGTGTGAATAAAAGAAAGTAAAATAAATTTATAAATATAATTTTCAAAAAGAAGAAAAACAAAAAATTACACTCTTTTATTTAGGGAAAAAATGTCTATTACCATTCGAAACATCATATAATTTCTTTGAAAATTCTTTTATTTACACGACCTATTACATGAGCTACATTATCAAGATATAATATTTTAATTATTAAAAAAAGAAAAGTAGTATGTCTTGACTCAGTTTTTTCCCCTTTCACATGCTTTTGACCCTATTCGAGACAATATAAATATAAGTGACAGAAAATATCTTTAACAATTTGTTTTTTTCTGGAAATCACAACAGAACCTCATTTGTGGTCATAAGTTCATATTTCGTCTTTAAACTGAATCCAGAAAAAAAATTCAATTATTACGATAGTAAGATCAAATCAATTAAATATAATTAATAATTTATATTTTGGTATATTTCTTATTATTCTTTCCAGACTTTATTTGAAGAGATAATGGTTTTAAAAAAAAAAAGGAATATCAGTAATTTTTTTAGAATTTTCAAATAAAAAATGATTTATTGGAAGATCCTTGATTAACCGCGTAATATATAGAAAAGGTGTAGTAAAAAAAAAAAACTCAAGTAGTAGTTAAACTACTTATTATGAGCCAACATTTCGCCCCAGTTTGGAGGGCTTCATCAGGGCTGAAATGAGGGTGATGACAGCCTTGAATTACAGCATCTATTGATTCCTTGGAGAAATGAGTATAATGTAGGGGGTAAGCTGGGATAAAAAGTGAAGCCAAAAAGGCCTAAATGAAACCAATCATTGGCTGTCTTCTCTTGAAGTTTTGATTGCAATGCCAAAAATTCCATCCATAATACAAAAGTTCAACGTAAACCTTCCTTTCGTGGGCGTGATCTTTTTGGCTTCACTTTGGCTTTGAAGGAGAGTAGGATTGTACCACCGTACAGATTCATTTCCATGGTACCTGTACTAATAATTAATTTTAGAAAGTTGTACAAAGTCTATCTACTTACCTCATATGTATATTTCCTATTTTCTTTTCTCAAAGAAAAATTTGAAAATATTATTTGAGTTTTTAAACGTAGCTTTAAACTAAAAAAAAAAAATATTTTACCCTAGTTGATGAAAGGTGGGAGGTATATTATATATTAGAAGAAAAAGTATCGAAAGATCTGCAAGATAGAAAGGGTGAGTTGTGATGTCCAAGAAATACAATTCGAAAATGGCTACTGTCTCTAATACTTCTTAATACTTCTATTCATTCCTTAGGATTCATTCATCTTGCCTTTCTTTTAAGGTTTCTTCTGTTAAAGCGGAAAATAATCCCTGCAACTTAACCCCTAAGAATCATACTTTGGAACCTTTAACCTATACTACAATTTCCTAAAGCGTACAAAATCAAGTTTATTTATTTTTTTTTTTGTGAAATATTTTTAAAATGATAACTTTTAAATATAATTTCATATGCATAACCATAGGATAACATAAAATTTCAATTTTTTGTTATTCTTCATCTCTAGGTGTTTTATTCTATTTATTCCACTTCAAAAGCTATATTTTATACTGACTCTAATTATTGCGACATGTATGATGACTAAATGCCGTACATCTCATCTCAACAACCACAAAGTCCAATCAACAAGAGACAACTCATTACCCAATTACATTCAAACAGATACACACACATGTAATTAGTTCCCGTTAGTATTCATCAATATTTAAAGAGGCTAAATAGATCCCAATAGCAACAAAAGAAAACATGTACACAATAGTCCATTATGCTACAGAAAAGGAGAAAATTGATATTCTTTTTTTTTAAGCAAGTCACGTTTTTGTTGAATAGCAAGCAATAATAAAGAAAATATTTAAGTAAGGTAATTCTAAATTGCAGTAGAATAAATTTTCTCTACACCAAGTAGAATTTACCTTTGTTAAAACCGTTTGAAGGGGCTATTAAATTCAAAATCTTTACTTTGCCTCTTATCCTTTTGTTTATTTTTATTATAAAAATAGTTTAAACGAAAGGTATTAGTCGAAACATGTTTGAGGTCCACAGTTTGGTTCTCGGGAAGACACAAGCGTATGGACACCAATGTTAGGTCCTTTCTTCGTTTACCAAGCATTTGTAGGTATTTTGGATTTATTTGGGCAAACAAGTAGATCCGGTTTAATCTTTTAGGTTTGTTTTTTTAAAAATAATATCTAGAATATGTCTTTCCAGAAGAGTAATTTATTTTTCCATTTCAACAATTACACATTCTACTTTATTTGATATACGAAGAGACCATCGGTTTAACTTTTAATTTGTTTTCCTTTATCTTTAAAAAGGATTAATTTAAATAACTTTTTAAGGTTACGCTGGAACTTATATCTTTTGTCTCCTCCTCTACCCTTTCTCTAAAATAGTCTATAAAATACAATTTGTTATCTAGCCCGGGTTGCGCCCTTTTACATGAATATTTATTTCTCTGTTGGAAGAAAGTTGAGCAAGATTCCATTTCTCTTAAACTCGACTCCTGCGGCAAAGTAACTTAGCTGGGGGAACTTATTCCAGAGAGGAACTTATAACACTTGGCCTCCTCAAAGCCGCCACCTTATTGTATAATGGAAGAGACGTTCATTTGAAATAGACCATCTCTCATCATCACACCCTTAACCTTTGAAACCACAAACGGAAAAACAAACTTAATTTTTTTCACTCTTAAAACGTTTTGGAGTCATTTCTGAAAATAACTATTTGTCCATTGATTAGTCAATGTAAAATTAGGGCATTTTTAAATTCACATTGTATCCTCATTATTAAAGCCACCTTAAATTGATGATGTCTTTCTGATGGAAAGTTTTAAAAATAACAAAGATTGGAGGACCAAACTATATGCCAAACCTACCAGCCTCCCATTATCGATAAATCATATAATTGAAGAATGCACATCATTTTATCAAGCCTTCGAAAATAATAAAACACCTCGTTCCATTGAATTGGCTCTGAAAGACTAAGCAGATTCCATAGACAAAATCATAAAAGTTCTGAAAGAATCCCAACTGTATTCTAAAATATAAATTACTAATATCTATCAGCGCAATCAAAAACGAAACAAGTTGGCTCGGATTATAAAAATTTATTTTGCTGAGATAAAAATAGAAAATATAAATCAAAATAAAACCTTCAGAAATAATAAAGAACAAAATTAAAAAAAAAAAAGTTCAGTTATTTTTACTATTATTTTTTATTTTACTTTATTTTCATTTTTTAGTATTTGTTAATTTAATTATTAATTTTATCCATATTGTACTAATCTATCTTATAAATTGTTGTAGCTTCCACAACTCCCTAATAGTCAAAATTGTAATTAATAAATTTCACTTATGACTGTAATTTTTATGTTTTATTTTGGCACCGACCGATAGATATTGTAAATATAAAGTACTAACAAATACTATTAGTCTTTTAGATTTATCTTAATTCAATTACACAGACTTGTACAATAGTAACTTGTACTTTAGTACTTTTAACAACTGTTATATCACTTACTATTATTATTATTAGGAAAAGATGGTCGGGAGTGCGGTCAGTAATATAATAATAAATAAGTAAGTGAAACTTATTTTGTGTTTATAATTAAAAGTAATTTGTGTTTATGATTACTACTCAACCACCTTTTCCTCAAATTATAATCATAATTTCAATTATTGTACCTTAATTCTGATTTTTTTATTTTTTATTTTAGGATTAATTTCACAAATACGATAAAGTCGTGGAAAAAATAAAATCTCATTCTTTTATTCTGAAACATGATACTCTTAAATTTATAAGTATTTTTCTCTCTTTGTCACGTTCTGTTTTGAAGTATCATTTGTCCTACTAAACTAATGAACTGAATTAAATGAAACTTAGTCAAAATGAAAGTTCTATGCGGTAGTTAATTAATAAACTTAACTTCAGGGCTGTGAGAAAGTTTCAACAAAAAGTACTGTAGGACGGAAACAAAAGCAGGCTGCACAATATCCTGACTATTGGTGGTCACGGTCCAATAAAAATGTTTAGTAAAGTTTGTTTTCCTTTCATAACTTATTTATTGTTATTTACAACTTTATAAAAATATATACAACTAAATTTGCTGTTAGGGATAAAAGAACATTCTATAAACAAATGGAGAATCCACCCATTGATAGAACTCCAATAACATTTTTAGAGGAGATCTCGAGGCAATCTTCTTTTCAAACGCCCAACGGTGGTTGGGAAGTTTATTATGAAAGGATTGATACAGCATTCTGGCCAAACCGGTAATATTTGGAACACATTGAGGTCCTGATGACTTGATTTGTGACAAAGTAAGGAGCAATGAGGATTTTGGACTGTAAGGATTGGATTCAGGAGGTTTAGTGGAGCCCCAAAGCTCAACTCCGTATGACCATCAGTAAAGATAAATTGATAAAAACTCTCCGCCGAAGCTTCTGCCCACCTGTTACTCTTAACAATATTCCTCTACCCAGATCCGACACAGTGCGATACCTCGGATTCACTTTGGACAAAAGACTCACCTGGAACCAACAAACTAGACTCAAAAGACAAGAACTCAACAGACGATTCGGCCAACTATACCGACTGCTCAGCCGGACCTCTCATCTCTCACTAGAAAAAAA
>NW_027114089.1:183336-186141 GCF_000696795.3 Halyomorpha halys
AAAAAAAAAAAAAAAAAATTATAAAAAATGAAATTAGTGTAATCCATCGGTGCAGGTACAGATTTATACAATATATGATTCAGGCAAAAAATATATTCAAAAGAAATTTAAATAATATAAATTTTATATTAAACATTTTGACACATTAACAATGGTATTTAATATCCATCCATATTCAATTTTTTTTTTTTAAATTAAGATGAAGCTATATTTTTTATCAACGCAATATTTTAATACAAAAATTAATTATCATCAATAACTTATTCTATACTTACTGCTGATATGACAAAGTGATGTACGCGTTAATTACCTAGATGAATTTCATATAAGAACGATGGACAATATGGGGGTAGGAGTTCGACCTTGTTTGTTGTTAGTCACAGTATTGTTATGTTACAGGTTAAACTTCTCGCTATTCATCAAGTTCTAGAACAATGTTGACCATTGAAAAAATCACATTTAATTTTTACAATTTTTCTTTAGTTTTTCTCTTTTTCTGATAAATCAATAAAAATCAGTTGATTAATCAAATTTATTAATTTAGACCCAGATTGGAGCTAAACCATTTTCACTTGCCTAATATGAAATATACAGAAAGAAGTAGTGACAACATTATATAACATATATGCAATAGACGGAGAGTCTTTCTCCTGTGGCGAAGAAAAATAAAAGTTTTATAAATGAGGACAGTTGTATCTGGTTTTAGTCTATTTTTTCTATTAATGATATGGTACAGCACCACTAATCTTGTGGAAGAATTTTATGATAAGGAGAAAAAAGTTTAAACAATTTCTTAGATTAAAAAAAAACTCTTTAAATAAGAGTGGTAATAAAGGGATATATTATAGCGATGGAAAGCTAAAGATAGCAACTAATCATAGACCTGGTAATGGATCCAAGATGGGAGATGGACTCTCACCAATGCTGTTCAACTTAATGATTAGAGCATCTCGCAAAAATTGTGGAGTGCACGTTGGAATGAAACACAAAGACGACATTGCGGTCCTAGGAAGTAACCAATAAGACATGGAAAAAACTCGCTAAGAATCTAATAAGCTAAAGATAGCAACTGATCACAGACCTGTTAATGGATAAGATGGGTTAGGGATCGAGAAGAACAAATCCATATCCCAACCACTTGTCGCTCTTTCTGTCTTATTCTTCGTGGGCCTAGCTAATGGAAACTAATCAGAAAGGAGTAACCAAAAGGGTGTGATTCTCAAAACACCAATGGGGAGGGGATCGGACTGGAAGGTTGCAGGTGAGGACAATTGCAGCTAGAAGGTATACATAAAGACCTTAATGTTCCCTATGTAACCGATCTAGCCCGAACCAGATATCACTGCTTCCATTATAAACTCCCTAATGACTAGTTTCTAACCTTGCATCCTCTTCCATTCCTGACAATCCTACGAGGAGCCTGCAAAGAAGATGGCCACGAGACCAGCTAATGTAAAATGTTATTAGAGTGCTACCAATGGGCAGTTTCTCTACAGGCCTGTAACACTCCAATTTAACTTAGATCAGATTTACTAAATGTATTATAATGTACAGTTGTAAATAGCAATAAATAAATATTAAAAAAAATAAAATAAAATAAAACTGTCCTTCCAGATAAAAAAAAAATAAAAGAGCAAACAAAATTTTCAAAATCGATAAACATAAAATAAATTACTGCTGCACGAACTTCGATGGGTCAGAGATGAGCTTGGTCCTGAAAAGTCCGCTCTGAAAGGTCAGAAAGACGAAGCTTTTTGAAGTCCAACTGTTTATCCGTCGGAAGGCCCACGTATATACGGCGCTAAAACCATTCTCGAGGAATGGATCTAGTAAAGATTTGTGAACAACTGACTTTAAGCCGTAAATCGTTGTATTGTAGCAAAATAATCGTTACTGGACGTTATTCCATCATATGAATATTACAATACAAGTATAAATAAATATTCTTCTCTTAAAATAAAAACAAACTTCTAACAAAATACAAAAAAAAATAAATAAAATACTATGTCTATAAACAAAATAGATTTAAAAATTGATTATTAAATATGGCTGTAATATAAATATATTTGGATAATTGACTTTAGTAATTATCCTGGTATCCAAATTCTACAACAGATATTATACATAGAATTATAAAGTTTAAGAAATGGAGATTAACAAAAAATATATAAATGAACTGAATTTACTTTTTCTTGTTTCCTATTGTCACTTGATTATACCTATGAAGAGTATTGAAAAAGTGGAAATCCCGTATACATAATTTTCAGTAGCCCTAATTGCGTAAATAAAGTTGTGTACTCCATACCAGGTTTGGTTTTGATTTTATTTAGTTCGAAAAATAACAGCTATAAATATATCAGAAACCTTTCCATCCATATTTTAAGTAAATATCAAGGATCAAAGAGATGATGATCGGCGATCGGTCAAATGAAACATTTAATACTACATTTGACCGGACCCGGCCATCTCTTTGACGACATTTCACGGTCAACTAACATGTTTACGATAGATAGCAACGCGTCCAAGCTAGATAATGTTAAACTAATTAAAGCTGTTGTTAACTTTAATAGATGTATCCAAGAAAGACTTGGATTGCTTAGTTGCTAATTAAACTGTTTAATTTGTTATCAACTACTGCTAAGATCTAGTTGAGTCCATCCTCTCCCCTAACATGTAGATTTATAAACATCCTTCTAATTGTATAAATGGATATAATATATTTTTCCACAGCTATGACGTAAGATAGTACAGATATTGCAACTTTTGTTTCATATGTTACAAATGTATTTGAATAATATTTTTCAT
>NW_027114089.1:186269-189815 GCF_000696795.3 Halyomorpha halys
GGCTCAGGTCCCAGTGCGCTCGGTTCGGAACGTAGTGGGTTCGATTCCCACCTGGGGCAGTTTACATTCATTTTTCGGCGATCCGGAGAAATGAATCTTGACACTCGATTAGTACCTCCCTCCCCATAGTATATCCCAACTCGATTAGTACGCGGCGGTAACTCAGGTAGCCGCCAGGGGTTGGCAAAAAGGACCAAATACCAATACCAGTAATATTAAACAGCGATTTCAAACAAATAGGTTAAAATTGTATTATAAGTTATTTAATATTCGAAAGGCTAATTTCACAATTCAGCACCACCGGAAAGTTGGTAAGAAAGACAAAAGCTTGAACTAATGATTCTAAATTGAGAGTCCTAATACAAGGAGAACTATCTGAAGCGTTTATAGTAACAACGGGTCAGAGACAAGGAGATGGACTCTCACCAATGCTGTTCAACTTAGTGATTAATGGAGCAAAAATGGTGGAGTGAACATTGGAATGAAGAAACCAAGAAGACATGGGAAAAACTCGCAAATACTCTAATAAGAAAACCAGAAGAAATTGCCTTGCAAACAAATAAGAATAAAATAAAGTATATGTTTGTAAGCCGAAAAATCCATACAAACGAATGGTCTTCATGAATAGCTAATATTTTCCAAATGTAGACATTTCCAAATATCTCGGCTCCACGATAACATCAATAAATAATCAACGGACTGAGATGGACCAGCGTATAACGAGCGCGAACAAAGCCTTCTTATCTCTGTCATGATTATTGCAATCCCGAGACTCCGCAGACAAAATCTCCGGGACCTATGATGAAGAAGATATCCTAGAGAGCAGAATAGAGATACTTGGACGGGAAGTCCAGCGTACAATTACAGGAGCGATCTGACATCAGAGCCTTAACACATGGAGAAGATCTGACAGCGAACTGCTTGCGGGGCTGGTCAATCAATACCTCATATATGAAAGCAAGGAGGTTAAGATAGGTGGGGTATGTGCCACGAAGCAATTCGTACGCAAAAATGAATGGCATTATAGTTGGCAAGATGCAGCAAACTATAAATCAGTAGCCTAAGATTGGCAAACGTGGAGAAGGCCACAAGACTCACTCATTCCTACCTCATTACAAAGGAGACGCAACCAAAATGTAAACAATGCAATAACAATATGACATTTGGCCACATCTTTGGGGAATTCCCATACTTGACGTCACAACTCAGCAGATTTGGATTGAAACCTGACACATCATCAGCCCTCAGAAACGATGACAAAACCATAGAATCGGTACTTAAATTTTTGAGAACACAAAATATAATTGCAGAAATATGATTAAAAAAAAAAAGCGTTTGTATAAAGGTATGTGTATATATATATATATGCATGTGTGTGTTTATGTGTATGTGTGTGTACGTGTGTATGTGAAAAAATATATATGTGGGTGTGAATATATGTATGTATGTGATAATATGTATGTGTATGTATATACGTATGTTGCTGAAAACTAATAGGAAGTAAATGGCGTTGATGACCAGGGAGGTTTTACGCCGTTTAACAAAACAAAACAAACAAACGTGGAGAAGGCTGGGTGGCCAAAGATGTACTAGTTCTGTAGAGCCAACCAAAAAAAAATCAATTTACAAATTAAAAAATTTAACACTAATTATTTTTTTATTCTTAAATTATAAGATGGAAATGTGTCAGCAAAGATTAAAAGAAATTTTCATATCCAACATCTTGAATATAGGTTACATATGTTTCAGGTTTACCAATAATATGAAGTGTTTAAGTGTCTTATTTTTCATAACTGTCTAAAGATTATAAAAACCCTACTCTAATTAATTGTACAATTTATGAAAGTGTCAAAGGTTTCGGAGTAATCAAAGCGCCCGAAACGTTATTCGGATGTTGAAATAAAGAAAACAATAGATCGGTAAATTCTTCTATAAAAAGTAAAATATATTCAAATAAGCATACTCTTTTGAACAGTTAAGTGAAAATTTAAATATTTTAAATAAATAATGCTACTAAGTTTTTAATCTTTTCTTTTTTTTGGAAACTCATAAATATCCTTAAAATTTTATTTATATATATTTAATCTTTTATTCCTAAATACAAATAAATTCGATAGTATTGAATTCCTGTGAGAGACGATTATATACAGGTTTACTTGCCCACCTATTACATGTAAGGATAAGGACAATTTTAATGCATTCCATCGTACAAGCCCACTGGAAGTGAAAAGGGGCTCATTATGTGGAACGGGGTCACAAACGCCCTCTTGGAACTGCCCCCCCTTAAATTGTAAAGTCGAGGAGTTGCAGCACATTATCTGCAGCAGTAAAATTTATATTTTAGTATCCTTTGCAGTCAGCACCTAAAGGGGAGAATGTTTCATTTTTAATCTGCCATCCCATGAATTATATTGTAAATTTGAACTTGACACGTTTTAGATGTACATTTTATGGCATTTTTTCAACTAGTTTCAAATAGAAGGGAATATCTCTGTAGAAATATGCATTATGGCTGTACCTTGTTTTTAACAATTTTAGTTTTCACAAAAAGAAAAAAAAGGCAGTTATTACTCCCAATTTTGTATAACTTTAATGAAAGCTATGTATTATTACTCGTCACAATTGACGAGTCTGCCAAGTATAGATAGGGGGAATAAAAAATGACAGTTTAGATTTTCTATTCATGTCGGCAATTTTTAAGATATAGATATTAAGAAAAAAAATTTTGTTTAACTTTTTTTTTTAACAGCCGCCATTTTTTATTCCCTCTACCTATACTTGGCAGACTCATCAATTTCGATTAGTAACTATACATACATTTATTGATTTTTAATTCTGTATTGATTGTTTCACAGTGATCCAATCTGATTGTCTGGAGAACGGCATCCTTTACAAAAAAGGAAAAAACTACATTTTCAAAATAAATGTAATTAAAAACGTTAAAATTGTATTTTTATAATTTCATTCCGAGCTCTTCAAAACTACCAACACCTAATAAAGACATTTAAGTTCGATAGTTCTTAATATATATATATATATATCTTTTTAAAAATCAACAATTCATAAAAATGTACAGAAAGATTAAAATCAAGTGAATTTATTTTGAAATATCTATATCCCAAAAACCATACGAGGAAAAATGTTTATTAGCACTCAAATTGAAGCTAGTTTAATATATTATTAGTAGATTCAGATGTTTATTTTCGTAGGAGTAGTAGTTTTCATGATATTTGCTAAATTAAATTGATTTATAGTTGTTCTGACAATAAGTTAGATTTATGAAAAAATATTTCTCAGGAACCATTCAACGTACAGATGTCTGCCAGCACTCACAGAAATATTTCTCTTAAAAAGCTATATCTTGAATACTATTAACGTAAATATCTCTATTAGGGTTTATATTTTAGCAAATTTACTCTGCTTTAAATGATGATATCATAGATTTTCTATTCATGTCGGCAATTTTTAATATATAAATATTAAGAAAAAAAAATTTTTTTTTTTTTTTTAACAGCCGCCATTTTTTATTCCCTCTACCTATACTTG